>NC_062199.1:2272742-2290242 GCF_912470025.1 Vespa velutina | reverse complement strand
ATATATATATATTATATTCGTGTAGTATAAAAATTGTAAATTTATTGTCGTAAACTTATCATGTTATCCTACAGATTTTAATCTTAAGCATTATTTATATTTTTATATCGACAGGCTATACGATCAAACTTTACAATTTAATGAGAATAAATGATCGATAAATGATTAGAATGAACAGATATCTTTGAATTTAAATCAATTGTCTAAAACGATTAGGGATCGAAGAAAAAATATACTTGGTAGAGAAAATTCACTTGTTTTTTGTTTGGTTTTTTTTTCTTTTTTTTTTTTTTATATCCTTTCGTCTCTCTCATCGTTAATGAATCCGACAGTTTAAGAAAGTTTCGTGGCTTTGCATAGACCGGATCTATTCTCGATCTTTTTCTCGATCTTCTTTTTTTCTTTTCTTTTCTCTTCTTCTTCCTCTTCCTCCTTCTTCTCCTCCTCTATCTAACCCTCTTCCTATACTCTTCGTATTACATTTACTCGCGCGAGTCTCCTCCTCTTTCGTGAAGCAACGACTTTTTCTTCTTCCACCGTCCAGCGACGGCTTTCTCCTCGTTCTCTCCTACTACTACGAAGGGTCGAAGGATGCCGGCAAGAAGTCCGAAAGAAATTGTCAGTGATCGATGATCCGCTCGTCCGGGGTGACCGAGAAAAGCGACCGACCCCGCCTGTCGCGCCGAGTAAGGGATGGAAGCTGAAAGCTTTTACATTCTTCGAGAACGGCCGAGCGTGTCTCGTGAGAAAGAGATAGAACGGCAAAGAGAAAGAAAGAGAGAGAGAGAGAGAGAGAGAGAAAAGGGCTGAGGGATAAAAAAGAACATCGACGTCGTTGGATATTCGTGTTAGATGATTCTGAATTACTTTTCTCATCTCGAGTATGAGTATACGTAACATCGATAATTTCTGATAACAAAATTAGAAGAAGAAGAAGAAGAAGATGAAGAAGAAGAAAAAAGTCTTTTCGTTTTTTTTTTCTTTTTCTTTTAGTTTGAATTAGAATTGTATTTGTTGGATCTCCGTTTGAAAGTTATAAAAGTATTGAATTTTGACAGATCATAGTAAAGAAATTTAACTTGTTAATTTAGAGAGAGAGAAAGAGAGAGAGAGAGAGAGAGAGAGAGAGAGAGATGATTTTATTTATTTTTTACTTACGTCGGAAAAAAACAATTTCTAAAATCCATTTGTATGTTTGACCATCGACAATCCAAAATAATAATTCGTTTTCATCGTCTTTTATATAAGCCGACGATAAAATGTATTAATTCAAAAGGTAATTTGAAACTATTCCCTAAGGTTTTGATATTTCTTTATGCCGATGATTTTCAAGGGAGGAAACCGACAAAATTCTTTGGACGTTCTTCTTTTGAACGGATATCTGGAAGGCGCGAGCGTAATTTTTGCCATCTGCGCTTCCTTGTCGATAAAAAGGGCACCGCAGCTCGGCAACTCGCGTGACGTAATAATAATGGTCCTAGTTTACCACTGACAAAGGAGCAGTATGTCGTTTCTGCGGTTTTGCGGCTACGCCTGGAGTCCATGCGCGGGTGCGCGAACGCGCTCCTACACCCGAGTAAGAAAGAGACAGAGACACACACGAAATTTGGACTTCTTCCGCGAGGAAAAAAAACGAGAGATTCAACCCCTTTCGTTTATCTCTCTTTCTTTTATATATATATATATATATATATATATATATATATATTTTTTTTTTCTTTTTTTTTTTTTTTTTATTAAATATATCGTTACACCATTCTTCAGAATTATTTCATTGAAAGTAATCGATCTGTTTTGTTTGTGTTTCATAAAAATTAATCAGAATTCTAAACAGTTTCTCTTATCCTCGACAGAATAATAATGATAACAATAAAACATCATTTCTTTCTAAATTATCATTACTAAAATCTATCATTTCTTTTGAATTATTTAATAACAATTTGCAGAGACATAAAGTCCAATCGAAATAATCCCATCATTCTTATTATTAATAGTTCTCTTAATCGCTCCTTTTTTTCGTAACTTCTTTCCTCTTTGTGTTCGCGAAATTAACTTATTATTTTATTTATATTGATGATAAAAAAATATTAAAAAAAAAAAAAAAAAAAAAAAAAAAAAATATCGTAACATTAGAGGGAGAGAGAGAGAGAGAGAGAAGAGGAGGGCATTGTGAAGGTTGCTTAAAATCCGCAACGGCAACACGTGTATCCGTCATTAAACTATACCGTTGCTTCCGGCCAATGGTTTTGCCTTTTTTGAATTAACGTTGACTACCGCCGCGAACATCCGCGCTCGCGTAATTTACGTTGGCACCGACAGACAATATATAGGTAGGTTAAGTAGGAAGGTAGATAGGAAGTAGGTAGGTAGCTACATACGTGTCCGTCCATTCGACAACCTTCTTTCTTTTTTTCTTTCTTTCTTTCTTTCTTTCTTTCATTTCCTCGCGAATGCGAACGCCTTCATTTTTCGCATCGTGTGAGAACTCGCTCGTTCCGAAGTATGCGATGCGTTAAATGCGTAAGCCGGAAGGATACTGCGGTGTCTTGTTCTTTTTTAAAGAAAAGAGAAAAAGAGAGAGAGAGAGAGAGAAAGAGAGAAAGAGAGAGAGAGAGAGAGAAAGTTGGGTGATCGCGGAACACGCGAGTTTCCGGACCGCTAAGAACGCCGGATTTCCGAGGATTCTGAACTTCCGCGAGCAACTTTCGAGGACCTTCGGTCGAATCTTTGAAATTTCCTTCTTTCATTCTTTATTATAGTTTCGATAGCTCGTTTCTATCGTCTTTTATATCCTTTTTGTTTTGTCCCCATTACACTTTATTCCTTTTATTCTTATCTTCGAGTTAAGGAAAAGTACGTATCTCTTTCGCGTTTTCTTTTTATTCTTGATTTACGATAAATAATGAAAATGACATTCTAATGATAATTAAAAATATCATTTTCATTATTTATGATTGGTCTAGAAAATGCGCGATTGTAGCTCGATTGTTTAATTTTTCACCTAATCATTTTATTACTTTATTTTTTTTTTCTTTTTTTTTTTTTTTTTTTTTTTTTTCAATTGTTTCTTTTGGATAAAAATGGAATAGTAAGAAAAATTGTCAGTCTTCTTCGAATGGTTCTTTCTCTTTGCTACTTATTTCTTTTTGTCTTCGTTGATCAATTTAAACTCGCTAATCGTACAAACTTTCCTCTTCCGGTACCGATCGTAATCGAGTTGAACTTAAGCGCGCGTGACGAACGACCGTAACGTAGAAGGTGTAGAAAAAGAGCGAAACAGATAGAATACGACTTGGAGAATTGTGTTTCTCCAAATGAGAAAGAATATATAGGTATATAAACCATGTAATCTTTGTCCCGCGACAATTAGCGGTTGCTGCTTCACTTTTTCCCCGAGAAATTAAAAATTCATTTAGACAAACTTACGCAGTCCGTTTGTTCGTGCGGTCGGTGTCGGTGTCGTTTCTGAAAAATTGACTTGCATTTATTTTCTCGTTAAGGGACTTGGACCGTCCCTTCTTCTTGCGTTCTGCTCGTGTCCCCGTGACCCTATTAATTTCCTCCCCCTTTTTTCGACGATGAACGACATGGAAAATGGGAACTGAATGGAGAGAGAGAAAGAGAGAGAGAGAGAGAGAGAGAGAGGGAAATTGCAGAAGAAAAAAAAAAAGAGAAAAATGTTGGTCTAATGAAAAGTCCTGTCATCGAGACAACCTGTCAGGTTAACTCCCCCGAATGTTCCTTTCTATGTAATTTTAGGTGGATAGAGAAACTCCCTTAGTTTTTTTATCGTCCCATATGTTGTTGTGACTTTAAAATAAATAAAAAAGGAAAAAGAAAAACAAGGAAATGACACGATTTTTTTTCCTTTTTTTTTTTTTTCATATTAATCTATATAACGTCCTTCATATTTATTATTCGTGATTTTAATCTAACAAATGTGATAGCCTTAAAATAATAAATCCTGTAATGAATTAAATATGATCTTAAAGAAGAATAAGCTCGCACGAATGAATCTAAATCTAATTGAAATTAATTAATTAAAAGTGATTTTAAATTGAAAATACTTTAAGGTATCATTCATAAAACTTTTTTTCTGAATGATCGAACGTGTCTATAAAAAAAATTCTGGAATTTCTATTTATGGTTGAACGTTAATAACGTCGTCGTGTTTTTAATCTAAAGCTCATCGATTTGCTTGGAATTAGAAGAGGGAATCTCTCTCTCTCTCTCTCTCTCTTTCTCTTTCTCTTTTGATACGATACGATACGATACGATACGATACGATACGATACGATACGATAACGATACAGTACGATAACGATACGATACGATGTTATCTTTGATTAGGATCGGCATTGGTTCGAGCTTCGGTTCGATTGAGAAAATCAATGGACGCGTTAAATTAAATTCGATCATTGCTTTCGATGGAATAAGCTAGAAGAAGATCTACGATGATGATAAGGGATTTAAACGTTGCGTCTCGAGAAAGGTAACCAAGGGAGACTAATACTTCTGATACACATCGTAAATATCTTATAAGAGGAATTTAAACCGAGTTAACAACTAGTTGAAAATTAGTCTTTTAAAATTGTCTAAGATTATTTCTACCGAGAATTATCGAGCGAGTTATCTATCACATCACACGATTTAATAATGATAGTTATTTTCCCGATTATAACGACGTTATTCTCTTTTCTGTTTTTTTTCTTTTTCTTTTTCTTTTTTTTTTTTTTTTTGTTTCTTTCGTGAAAATCCCTCGTTCTTTTTTTTTATTTATTTCATTTATCTTTTCGTATATTACTTTAAGAACACGTTACAAAATTGTACGTATATGTATATGTATATATATATATATATTGATAATACTTTTTTTTAAGCAATGAATTTTTTAATAATCCAATAATTTGTTCTTCACGTTGAAGATTATTATTATTATTATTATTTTTTTTTTTAAATCATTTCATTTCTTTTCTTGTTATTTTTTTTTTTTTTTCATTTTTCATTCAACAAGTTTTCCTTTCGAGATTTAATGATAAGTCCTTTGAATAACCGAGACTCTCTTCAAAGTGCTATATCCGATAGCTAAAGAAAATACAAGGATTTTAAGGAAAATTCAGTTTCCCTTTTCGTATCTAAAATTGCAGACGCACGTGGAACCAACCTGAAATCCTTGACGTATCCTATAATCAAGGTTGGCGTTTCTAACTCCTAGACGAGGCATCGTTTCTTCCCTAAGAGTCACTAATTATCATAATTAGTGTCTGTTTAGAAACATCGTCCTCGGAAATACGCTTTTCTTTCGTTCACTTTTACATTTCTTTTCTTCTTTTTTTTTTTTTTTTTCTTGTTTTGTTCTCACGTGATAATATAAAAGGAGAAAATTTACGTCATTTATATCTCCTAAATAATTCCGCCTATAATATCTTTCGGAAAATAATTAAAGTTCCATTAGTTTTCATTTTAAGAAGAAAACACATATCTGAAACTCATTATCATTATATTTATGTTATTTTAGAAAATTATAAGCGTATGAACGTACAATTTTTAATATTAACATTTTCTCAAAGATTTTTTCCTTTTTTTTAAATAATTCAATAAGATCCTAAACAATTTTGCAAGAAACTTTCGATTTAAATTGATTACAATTTTAGCTTGATATGTATTTTTTTTTTTTTTTGTTTCTTTTTCACTTGTTATAAAATTATGATATAAAAATATGATGACAACGACGATCATATCGATTAAATATATTTATTTATAAGATCCACGTAATGATAATTATCGTCTATAAGGCTTTGTTTCTTTTCTTTTCTTTTTTTTTTTTTTTTCTTTTTTTTTCTTATTTTCGCGAAACTTCAAAGAAACGATGAAAGTCCTCCAGCCGACGCTTCGTGCGCCTCGTATCAACCTAAACTTTCTTCTCTTAAGATAGAAACGACAGTCGCGGGAAAATAAGAGTAGAAAAGATCGCGAAAAGTCTGTCTTCGAAGTTGAAGGGAAAAAAAGAAAAAGAAAAGACGGAAAGAGAGAGGGAGGAAGAGAGACAGAGAGAGAGAGAGAGAGAGAGAGAGAGAGAGAGAGCAGTATTGTAGGGACGTCGACTGAAATAACGCGGCTTCTATCTCCCTTTCTGCCACCCTTCCAGACGAGACACAGACTAGTTTCTAGGGTTGCGTCGATATTTGTCGTCGTTGTCATTGTACTTAGTTGCACCTTTACCTTCGGCAAACTTTGTACGTCTACATTCTACCGATTTAATATCGCAAGACACGACAGATGATTATCGTTCGATCCTCGTCATTTTATTAAAGATTCTAATTTCTCGCCGACAGAATTAAGCATTCCCTTTTGATTTCCCTTTTGATTTTTCCCTTTCTTTGTATTCGTTCCCAGACGATTTGAATTCATTTTGATTTATTTTTCCTTTTTTCTCTTTTCTTTTTCTTTTTTTTTTTTTTTCAATCAATTCATTTCATAATTTTCAAAGAGCTTATTATAGAACGATTAAGTCCACTATTAGATTATAGCTTTAATCGTATTAGATGTTAATGCCAATCGTGTAAATCGAATATCTATATCAGTCCTTTTTAATTATGATAAATGTGATATAGATTAATTTAATCATTGATCATAAATCATATTAGAGAAGTTTGAACACACACTCTCTCTCTCTCTCTCTCTCTCTCTCTCTCTCTCTGTCTCTGTCTCTCTCTCTTGTTTTTGAATTGTATAGTATTTATATTCGATATAAAGTGTCAATTTTTTTTTTTTATTAACGAATGATTAGATTGATATATATATATATATATATATATTTGTTTTTGGTTCTTTTCACAAAAGAAAAATAAAAGAAAATAAATTATAATTGCTCTCCTTAAAAATGTCAAATATATCGAATATACTTTCTTGCTTGTTTTATGCACAGAGTTCATATGGTAGCTCAGTTCAAAATGAAAAAAAAAAAAAAAAAAAAAAAAAAAAAATAATAAATAAAAGAAAGAAGGAAAGAAAGAAAGGAGTGTAGGAGGGGGTGGTTGGGTGCGACGGGACGTAACGCAAAAACATAGGCGCCGGCGCTATGCGAGAAGACCGCCAAAGGGCTCTCTCCCCCCCTTTTCTCGGTATTATTTTCGACCATGAGAGAGAAAAGATTTGCCCTTCCGTCTCTACAGCAGCAGCAGCAGCAGCAGCACCATCACAACCACCACCATCACCACCATCCCTCTGACATTCGCTCCTTAATACCGCGAAATCCAAAAGAAAGAGTTTCATCGGCAAAGGCGAAAGCAGACCAACATTCTTTTCTCTTTCTCTTTCTCTCTCTCTCTTTCTCTTTTTTTTTTTTTCTTTTTTTTTTCTTGATCTTTTTCTCTTCACCGGAAATCACGATCGTCCGTGTCGAGATCTCGCGACTTTCTTCGAACGGAAGTATCTCCATCCTTCTCGCTTCTTTTTCTTTCCCTTCGTGGGAAATTAAAATCAATTTTGATCGGTGATAATGATCGACGTTTCTTAAGAAAATAAACGACCAAATGAAAGATAATAAGGAATAAAAATCGAACGGGTTTCTTTTCTCTTTACTTTTAAAAGAATTACAATCAATTTCGTTCAGTAATAATGATCGACATTTGGTAGAGAAGAAAAGAGAAGAAAAAAAAAAAAAAAAAAAAAAAAAAAGAAAAAAAATTACGAAGAAGGGAATAAATCGATGAATCTTCTCCCTTCTTTTTTTTCCTTTTTCTTCGTTTCTTTTATTCTCAAGATAATTATAATCAATTTCATTAACTGTATTTAAGTACGAAGGAAGTATATGGATCATTATCGATCCCAAAATAACATTCATCGATGAAGTTTCATTTATTCTTTTGTCATATTAATAGCATATTAATTTTCTCTGAAATTATGGATCATGATGAATCAATGCTTATTACAAATAGAATCAAATGATATAAATCCAAATAATTTCTTTCCTCTTTCGATGATAATTGTAATTGATTTTGTCAGTTGTTCTCATGTCCAAGGTAACATAGATCATAATAGATCATTGATTTGTCATAACAGAAGGAAATAATGGGGAGCATTGAAAAAAAGATTTTCAATTCTTTTTTTGTCTATCAATCGAGAAGAAGAAAAATAAAAAAAAAAAAAAAAAAAAAAAAAAAAAAAATAAAGAAAAAGAAAAACAAGTAAGAAAGAGACGAGAAGAAGATACGAATTTTCTTGATGACTTCGATCTTTCTTTAAGAAGATGAAAACATAAAATGATTTTCGCCCGATTACCAATTAATTGTCGCAAGGTATCCGGCCTTTGGACACTTCGTTCAGACTACATAGGAAGTTTTTTACTAGCTGGAAGCAGCTTTCTTCCTTTCTTCTTTAGTGCAACAACGGCCACGTTCGTACACTCAGTCTCGAGCCGACGGCTCTCGTTGCTACTGGCAATAAGTGAGAAAGAAAGAGAGCGACAGAGAGAGGGAGAGAGAGAGAGAGAGAGAGAGAGAGAGAGAAAGAAAGAGAGAGAATGAGAATGAGAGAGACAGAAAGAGAGGAAGAGAGGAGGAACGTACCGACGGCCATCTTGGCGAACCACCCGGCGAAGAACACAATGGACGTTCGACGCGCTCGTTCACGGCGGCAACGCTCGATTCGTGCCTGCCTGCCTTGCCTGCCTTGCCTACCTTGCTTTGCCTTGCCTTGCCTTGCCTTGCCTTGCCTTGCCTTGCCTTGCCTTGCCTTGCCTTGCCTTGCCTGCCTGCCTGCCTGCCTGCCTGCTTGCCTGCCTGTTTGTCTGCATGCATGCATGCATGCGTGAGTGCGTGCGTGCGACGAGGAGACGTGTATGCCATGCACGCACGTGCACACACTTTAGATGCCGTCTAATTGATGCCGGGAGAGCGGCCCACACGCAGGGAGTCAATCTTACTTCGCTTCGACGTTTTGCCGCCTCCATCGACTCTCCTTACTTCGCGATGAATCTTTATTTTAGAGATCGAAAGATTCTGGTTCTTTTCGTCTTTGAGAATTCTTTTTCTTTCTTTTTTTTCTTTTTTTTGTTTTTTTTTTTTTTTTGTTTTTTTTTTTTCCAGTAGAAATTCGACGATAATTCTTTTCACCCTCGGTGATATCTTTCAAAATGATGCTGTTTTGCTTCTTTTTTTTTCTTCAATTTTTTTTTTTCTTTTTTTTGTTCTTCTATTTTCTTTTTGTCTCTGTGTATTCTCATCAAGATATACAAGGTATCTTCTCTCTTTCCTTCTTTATCAATGAATCTTTAGTTTATATTGTAAGATTATGTACTTTGGTATTAGACATTTTTTTATGATCGGGATGCCGTCTTCTTAATTGCGCTTTTTTTTCTAGACTATCTATCAACATTTGTAATTATAAGACCCTCCCTCTCTCTCTCTCTCTCTCTCTCTCTCTTTCTCTCTTTCTTTCTCTTATTTCGTTTCATATTTATTTTCATCGTTTCGCTATTGTCTAATCCTTCCCATTAATAATTTACTACATCCGTCCACTTATATCATCTCTTTTTATTTTAATTTTATTACTGTCGTTGTTAATCTTACTTTTATTTCTAATACCAAACATTCTTCGGATCGTATCTGCTATTTATTCGGTTCAAATGTATCTCGTTTTCCTTATCGGGCTTGGCCCATGCAAATAAATTTTCTTTTCTCTCTCTCTCTCTCTCTCTCTCTCTCTCTCTCTCTCTTTTATTCGTTCTCTCTACCTCACCGAGGCCATCGAGAATTAACGTTATTAATTGCCATGGGCCGATCGAGATATCGAGTCTCGATCGACATCACCTTTCCTGGCACGACGACGACGACGACGACGACATCGACGACGAGACGAAATCTCATACGATCTCTCTCTCTCTCTCTCCCTCTCTCTCTCTCTCTCTCTCTGTCTCTCTTTCTCTCTCTTTCCTCTCTCGTAAAAACGCGATCTCCACTTGGACGAAGACGGAGAGATTCCGCGTTCGTTCGTTCTTTCTTTCCTTCCTTTGCGTCAGCCATTTTTTTTATTCCTTTGGCGGAACTCATGTTCTCTTCGAAGAAACAGAAAGAAAGAGAGAAAGAGAGAAAGAGAGAAAGAAAGGAAAAGGGCTTGCGAGCTCGAAAGGGTTGATCGTAAATTCGTTCGATTTTGTTCTCTCGTTGAAGAGAAGTAGTACTACTCACTCGATCGTTTGCACTCCGTATGCCGAAGTTAAGTAGGTACTTTGAGTTTTCTTTCGGTGCGTAAATCAGAGCATGTTTAATCGTTATCCTTGATATTTTGCGACGGATCGAAAAAACGTAGTTAGTCGTATGCACATAGTATATCTGCAATATAAGCTCGTTAACTCTCTATCAAATAAATCTTACCTACTCCCTTTCTCTCTCTCTCTCTCTCTCGACTTGAAGATTTTTATTTCTTTTTTAAATAATTATTGTTGCACGAAACTACCTAGTGATGTCGATTAATAAATAAAAAAAAAAAAAAAAAAAAAAAAAAAAAAAAAAAAAAAATAGAAATTGTGTTAAAATTTTTTATTGAAATAACGGATTGTTCATTAATGAGAATAATATTGGCGTTGTATATTCTTCGCTAAACAGCTGATTTTGACGTTTCTATTATAATAATCATAAAAAGCGATACGAATGTAATATTATCGTAATAGCAGGTAGATATCTAATTCTTTTTTTTTTTTTTTTTGATCTAATCATTTCCAAATTATCGTTTATAATAGTTTTAGAGATTACATTGAAATTAACTTATTCATTAAGTTATTCGATGGCCTCGGTGAGGTAGAGAGAACGAATAATTCGTACTTAAATATTACATAATATACATCATATGGAATAAAGATTTTTTTCTCGACTACTTTTAGACAATATCAAGAACCAAACGAAATGATTTAGAACTATTCGTTTATTTCATTAGGTAGAATAAATATTCTAGTACAGACGATTTCAAAGGAAACAGCAATCCGAAGCGTCTTTCGATCGACACAAACGGACCGGTCAAGTTGAGGTTTAATTCGGCTTCGTATGCGCGGTTTTCAATGGATTTACTCTCGACAAACTAGCTCCTATCTCGTTCCATCTCCTTCTTTTCTACCCCCTTAGGAGTCTCGTTCAATGCGAGAACTTAACGCCAAAGTGTTCATCCTCCGTTGGACGTGCTTACTATATATAGGTATGCACACGTACACGTATAACTCGTACTTTCTAAATTCCGTCTGAGAACAGTTCACCCTCCGACCTCTTCCTCCTCTTTCCTCCTTCCTCCTCCTCTTCCTTCTATCCTTCCAGCCCCGTTTTCTACTCTTCCTACTCTTGATAGCCTAGGAAGAGCTTCACCACGGATACCGGAAGTCGGAAACACGTAAATTCCGAAAACTTCCAATACTCGTACGGAATTTCGAACGATCGTTACTTTACCCTATCATAAAGCTGCCATAGACCGAAGGAAAGCTTTGCGAGAAGGGTGCGGAAGAGTGTAGAGGGGGTTGCCTCTGGGTGAAAGGACATCGTAATATTCACAGGCCATTTGCGGCACAATGCCGTCACGTTAACGACGACAATGGAAGCAATAATGAGTGGCTCGGGCCAAGAAACCTCCTCCTACCTGCGTTTTGCCTGCATGCCTGCATGCCTGCCTGACTGCCTGCCTGCCTGCCTGCCTGCCTTCCTTGCCTTGCCTTGCCTTGCCACTTCTTGGCGAGTTTTCCTTGTCTTTTCCAATTTTTCTTTTTATTGGCTTATATATTTTCTATCTTTTTTTTTTTTTTCTTATCTCCCTTGGCCAATGCGATAGCTCGTGAAAATTTTTATCGGATACGACTGATGAGAGTTTCTGATTATTTTCGAAATGTATAAAAGATTTCTATGTTTGTTTAAATTAAAATTAGAAATAATCTATAACGATGAGATTGGATCAGATAATAGACATTAATGACTAAATATCATGATCGTGGATTAATAATGAATTTATTTCCTTTTTATAAAATGTAAATCATTAAAATATAATATAATTTATTATCTTATCTCGAAGTTCATTTAATTTGATTTTTTTTTTTTCTTTTCTTTCCTTTTCTTTTCTAAACGAATAGAATTATTATTAAATTAGTCTATTAATAGTAATATAAAAGTTGAGGGAATAAAATGAAATAATTTTTCTAGACGATATAGATATGATTTTATAAAGAAAATAAATGTTATACGAGATAAGAACAGAAAGAGAGAAAGAGAAAAACAGAGAGAGAGAGAGAGGGAGAGAGAGAGAGAGAGAGAAGAAGTAAAGGAAGTTGATTTCTGTCAGCACGTCACTTTTAAATCTCGCCCGAAGGTAACGCGTATAACCAGCTCGAAAACCACCATCCGCCGCTCATTCTCATTCACGTCAACGTTTCCGAGCGTCGTGCTACGTCTCGTTTAGTCAATTGAAGGCGATTACGTGGAAAGAGGTCGGCGATAAGTTTTACGTAAGACACTCTTCGCGTTTCAACGTTTCTATTCTCTTTCTCCCTTTTCTTCTCTCTCTCTCTCTCTCTCTCTCTCTCTCTCCTTCTCTCTCTTTTTTTCTCGTAAACTTTTCTCGATGAAAAATATAGAAGAAAAAAAGAAAAAAAAAAAAAATTGATTATTTAAATCTCGTATGTTTCGTCAAAATTGATGTATGTTTCTTTTGGAAATAAATTCAAAATTCAAGATATATATGATTATATAAATTACATAAGTATATCATCTTTTTTATTCGATAATCATAAACATTATCTTAATTTAAAAAAATGAACACAGTCCTATCTTCCCGCTTGGAGAAAGAATTTTTGAGGATATTGTTTGAATTAAAATTGAGCTTTTTTCTTGTTCTTTTTTCTTTTTTTACTTTCTTTTTCAAAGGAAAAGAAAAAAAGAAAATCACGAGGTAAATCCTGATACGATATGACGTTAACTGAAGAAGAAGAAAAAAAAAAGGGAAAAAAAAAGGATAAAGGAAAGAGGGCACCGATTAAAAGGAGGACATCCCTGAGTGACAGTCGCACGGTCTCGCGCAGTGCCGTGACAAGGGATCGGTCACGCGAAGCACCCCTCCTCTCTTTCTCTATAATATCCCTCTCCCTCCCTCCCACCCTCTCTTTCTTTCTATCTCACTCGAAGCGCTGGGTCTCGCGCGGCTGCTCCCAAATTGGTCGAAATTATTGGCTTCTTTTGTTTTCTCGTCATACGCCGCATGCTCCGTCGTTCCATGTCATTTCTACCTGCTCGTTCCGTGGCTTCCACATACTCATCCCCACCATCATCCATCACCCACACTACTCCCACTCTGACTATATATCTATCTATCTATCTATCTATCTTTTTCTATTGTCGGACACGTAATCCAGAGTTGGTCTGTACCATGTTTCAATTTCTAGTATATTCAAATCGAAAGAGAATATTTATTCCTTTTTCCTTGTATATCTTTGTATTAATTTTGCTTTTTCTTTTGCTTTTTTTTTTGTTCTTTATTTTTGTTTTTACTTTCTTATTTTTTCTTTTCTTTTCTTTCTTTTTCTGTTTTTTCCTTCTTTTTTTTTTTTGTCGTTTTATACACGTTGAATTTTTATTTCTTGTATAATCTTTTAAATGAACGTACTACAAACCGATATACGGTATGCCTGGGTATACAACATAGGTCACCACGCGTCGTTCACTGAGAACAGTCTATAAGAATTAGTAAACATTCGTTCGAAGAAAGAAAAAGGTCGTGGCTTCAGTTGAGTTCCGGAATTCGTCTCGTTAACACGTATATGCATATATATATATATATAGAACTTTCTCTCTTTTAAAATATAAAACAGTATCGAATTTTTATTTGATTAAATAAGTGTGTTTTATAAATTCCAACGATGTCGATGTTGCTATACTCTTTTTCAATTTGTAGTAAGTAAAATTATTATATATATATATATATATATATATATGTATATATATATATTTCTTTTTTTTATTTCTGCAGATTGAACTGTATTTTATTTTTATTGTATTTTATTATTATCTGATCGTTAATATATATGTCTTTAATATAAATTTATTTTCAGTTTATAACTCGTAGAGTATCTCTCTCTCTTTCTAATCTGCGCCACGAAATTAATATTTCTTTCTTTCTTTTTTTTTTTTTTTTTATTATTTAGAGAGCACCTCTAAGCATAGTCTTGAGATTCACATGCGACACCATATATTTTTCTTCCCTTCGCCTCTTCCTTCCTCGTTCCTTCCCACCGTTCATTTATTTTTTTTTTTCTTTTTTTTTTTTTTTTTTTTTTTTCTAAGACACTATTTCTGTCTCCGTCTCTTCCTCTGATGTTTCTCTTTTCTTTCTATCATTTTACGCGCTTGTCTCCGTCACCGTCGGCTTATTCGTTACACACGGCCGGTAATAAGACGGAGACCAACAGATAGACAGACAGACAGACAGATAGATAGACACAATACGGATAAAATGTAGACGAGTAGACACGCACACCACGAGGTGAAACGAAGGGAAGCTAATGGCCGCGCTCAAGCCCTTTGAATTTTTATTCTGCCATGTTATTCGCCGTTTCCGTTTCTTCGCAATAATATTTTTAGCATTATTTTCTTGATCTCATCAATCGATTCTTTCTTATTATAAATGACACGCTTATCATCGGCTGATCTCTTCGTTGAAAAATTTGATTTAGTTATTAATAGAGATAAATTATATGAGAAACGATGCTAATTTGACGATGGGGTCTCTATAATTTAGAATTAGCGCGAAATATTTTCAATCTTTTCAGTAGGATAATTTAAAATTAACCTTTTCTTCTTGTTTTTTGTTTTTCTTTTTTTTTTCTTTTTTTTTTTATCTTATGAATGATTATTTTATCGTTACATAAATTTCTACACTTTTAATTTGATCTTTTATTATTATTTTTCGTTATCACACGTTACATACGATAAAATTATATATTATAAACGAGGAGTTTTTCAAATCTTTGAAAATTTTACGACACTTTTCGGACGAGTCTGATCGGTCGGCCGATCTGTCCGATCCCTTTCGCAAATAGTTTCTATTACGGAACACAACGTAGAACTTCATTAACATTCGTCGAGGCGTGCCGACGTTTGCAAACCGATCGAAATTTCACCGAGGAGCCACGAACTCGACTTGTTTTCGTTACTACGATAATCCTAATGGCGCTCCGTTCGATCCGCCATTATCGACATTTGTTCGCTCATTGAATCTCGATATACGAGAGAAAATTTTCCAGCTTTATTTACATTTATTTATTTATTTATTTATTTATTTATTTATTTATTTATTTTTTTTTTTGCTTTTTAACCGAGACTTTGAATTTTTTTTTATTGATTCAGGAAGAAGGTAAAAAAAAAAAAGAAAAAACAAAAACAAAAAAAAGAAAAAACAAGTCTCGCTCGATTCGTCAATAGCTTATCGTCGCTATATTTTAAAAAAGCGTAAACTTTATAAAGCGAAACAACAAGAATAAAATAGGAAGTACGATTTCAACGAAATAAAAAAATGAAGAAAAAACAAAGAAAAGGAAAAAAAGAAAAATACAAACAATAAATCACAAAACCATTGCAAGGAAAAAGTAAGAAAAACGTATGTAACGATTTTGTTATGGGAAAAATAGTAAACGCGTTAAGGATACGTGTTTTAAAACATACAAAAAGATAGAGAGAAAGATAGATAGATAGATAGATAGATAGATAGATAGATAAAGAGAGAAAGAGAGAGAGAGAGAGGGAGAGAGAGAGAGAGAATACATGGCGTTATTTGCTGTACGTTGACATACGTCGACGCCGATGGATAATAAATAACGGGCATTCGCGAGAGCGGGTGGTACCCGCAACTCGGTAAAGCAATGTGCGAGTGAACGAGCAAACGTGCAACAGAGAGAAAGAGAGAGAAAGAGATAGAAAGAGAGAGAAAGAGAAAGAGAGAGAGAGAGAGAGAGAGAGAGAGAGAAAGAGAGAGAGTGCGGCTGATACGCGCCGAGCGTGCTTCCGCGTTCGTGCGGATCGATTTAATTTGTCGATGGTCAAACGGTTTCCTCGACATCGTCGTTTTGTCGTCGTGGACGATGAACTACCGTGGACAACGTCGGCCGACCTCGCGCGAATCTGTTTGCAACGTTACTTTTACTTCCTACCCTAAATCCCTCTCTCTCTCTTTCTCTCTTTCTCTCTTTCTCTCTCTCTCTCTCTCTCTCTCTCTCTTTCCCTCTTTATCTCTATTGAATTTCTCTTTCTAGTATTTTGCTTTAAATCACACTGTGATATACGTCGTTGTAACGTTGATCTGACGCGTTACGGCGTATACAGTTTGTCAAGTTTTATTTAAAAGAAATTCTATTTATTTCTTTTTTTTTTCTTCTTCTCTTTTTTTTTTTCTCTTCTTTTTCTTCGTTTCTTTTTTTTCTTCTTCTTTCTTTGTTTTTTTTTTTTTCCAGATCAAAGAAAGTCAAATAGAGCTCAGTTTAATTGGAATTTAATCTGATTCACAGATTCGTTCGCAATCGTTGTTACGCTGAGATTTAGACGTATTTGCTTAGGGTGTATTTTTTGAAAAACCCCGCGAGTTTTGTTTCTTTTTTGTTTTTGTCTTTTTGTTTTGTTTTCTTTTTTTTTTTTTTTTTTTTTTTTTTTTTTTTAATTTTATACAGAAAAAAAGAAAAATTGCATGATAATAATAGGCATCTTGGAAAGAGTTGAAGATTTTGTGTATGAGATTTTTACTTCTTTATTATTTTTGAAAGGAGTATATAATTTCTGTCAGTGTTAATTAAAAATGTCTTCGAATCGTTCAATTACGTCACCGTGACGTAACTTCTCGCATAATATCAACGTGTTGTAATACGTTATTACTCGCGTTTTCACCGATTTTTATTAGTTTAGTCGATCGTCAGTGAATATCGCGTTTTATTAACGCAATTTTAAAGTGGGAGAGAAATAAAACCTACCGACGAGTGCGTTATCCATCTATCCAATTTTTTCTTTTTTTCTTTTCTTCGTTTTTTTTCTTCTCTTTTTTTCTTTTTTTTATTTTTTTTTTCTTTTTTTTTTTTTACCTCGGTTAATATCGTTATCCACGTTGGTATGCACCGTATGTATGTACATACGGGAGATCGAACAAATTCCTTTTTTTTTTTTTTCTCTCTGCCTTTCTCTCTCGACCTCTCTTAAAAAAGAACGTCGAGATTCTCGTCGAAAGTGTAAAGAATGGAAACGAGATCGATGGATTTTCATTAATTTTATTAGCTAACCAACAAACCCATCTTTTCTCATCTCGGATATATATCTATACATGATTGACCCTGCGATGTATGAATAAAAATCGTTCGTTTGGCAATTATCGTTATTGCTTAATAGTTTTATTAATTCTTTTTTCTTTATCTTTTTTTTTTCTTTTTTCTTTTTTTTTTTTTTTTTTTTTTTTTTTCTTTTTTATCATTATTTTATTTCATATCACTTTTTTTTTT
>NC_062199.1:2242742-2270242 GCF_912470025.1 Vespa velutina | reverse complement strand
TTTTACGTCAACGTAATTTTCATATCAAGTGTATACTTCTATCATCGATCAGATATTCATTTCGGTGATTAAGAAAATGATTTAAGTTAGATTTGAGAGATAGTTAAGTATTTTTTTTTAAAAAAAAAAAAAAAAAAAAAAAAAAGAAACTCAATAAATACATATAAGATTAATCGTATGAATCAATGCTCGATCACTATTAACATTTAATATGATCTAAAATAAATGAAATGTTAGAAATAATATTAAAGACGAGTCTTCTAAAAAGGGAAAGATTTCTATTCAACTATAATAAAATATCGCAAAACAATTATTACAATCTTTGATATAAAAGCTTCTTAATCTTTTGTTAAATCTTAGATTACAGCTTTAACTTTTAATAGACGATTCCTACAACGTTTTCAAAATCAAAGCGACATTATTGTATACAGGTGGTCGTAATCGTAGTCGTAGTCGTCGCGTCGCGTCGCGTCGCATCGCGTCGTAGAGCCAGGGTAGTATTCTAATTAGCAAACGTTCCAATTATCCACTTCGTGTTTCTCACTGATAATTACGGCTCGTGTCTCGCACACGAGATACTCGGCGGCACGAAATTTCCATTCGTGATTGCGCAACGAGACCGTGGAATCTCGCGAATTCACGACTATGCACGAATGACTAACTATTATATACGATGTTTCAAACAGCACGATGAGAATACTCCAGTATATATATACCTATCCATACATTGTTCTATACATTACCTTTATACATACATATATATATAATGTATATATATATATATATTCACAATACTATATTGAACATATACATATTAATATTACACGCATATAGATTATAAATGTATAATATATATATACATATATATATATATATATATATATATATACACATACATGCATGCATGCATGTATTCATGCGCATTAATATATAAGTGTAAATTGTACATTCATGTACATAAGCTCCATTCATACATATTAATATACGTGTAGATCGTATATATGCATATGCATAGATATTATAAACATATATATATATATATATATGTAGGGACTTAGATCGCAATATAATCCCGTGAAAATAATTTATACGTCACGTCGACGCGATATACGACGTTGATACTGTTTTGCAGTGGCGTTGCTTCGGTTACTTTAAAGTTGGGAACGCGATTACGTGCGCGTGAAAACGACCATTATAACGCCCTCTCTCTCCACTCCCCCCCGTTTCGACTTTCTCTCTCTCTTTCTCTCTTTCTCTTTCTCTCTTTCTTTCATTATTTCTCCTTTTCTTCATCGGACCTTTCCCTCGTAGTAGAAAAATATCGATCCGCACGAATTAACGTCTTGCACGACGTTCCATTCTCGTAATCGGTCGTTATCGGTAACTCGTGAGCTACTACCTACCTACCTACCTACCTACCTACCTAGCTACCTACCTAACTACCTAGCTAGCTCATACTTTCGACGGAATGGCTCAGTTTTGTCCTTTTTCTCTCTTTCTCTTTTTCACTATCTCAGTCAGTCAAGTCATTCCTTCCGTTGGGAATCGCATTAGTAACGAGGAAACTCGTTAGAAACTTACCAACATCGATAAATGAGCTACTCGAATATGGCAAACCGATCCACTCTCTGAAATGGAAATGTTCAAGGCAAAATTGATGATGTTCTTTAGATTTAGTAATAAGTATTCATAGGGTTTTTACTTTTTTTTTTTTTTGTTTTTCTTTTTCTTTTTTTTGTTTTTTTTTTTTCCCCACGTTTGGTTCACAGTCATATTTTTTATTTTAATACGATTTTAAGAAAGAAAATCATCGGAACAATCGTAAATGACGATCGAAGTGTCGTCGGTTCTAAAGAAATTTCTTAATTTATCTGAATCATAGAAAAAGCAAAAGAAAAAAAGATAAAAGAAAAACATTTCCTTTGAGACTTGCACGAATAAGATCTAGCATTATTGATATTTTGTTCTATGATTACGCTGAGATTAGAAAAAATTGATTTTAGATTAAAAACTCACTGTCGATAAAATAGAAAGTGTAAAATCGTGAGTAAAACATCCTTGTGACGTAGCGGCGCATAAACGAGCTTCTAATTAGAAAGACTTTTTAATTCGCTATTGTTAGTCGATGGAGGCAACGAACGCGTTCCTTCGTTTTTCTTCATCGGAAGAATCCATCCGGCTTGGCTTTCATCCCTCTACCCTAAACGTCACGGCACAGAAATAAACGGCAAAGACACACAGTCGTTCGGGGGGTGACGACGAGCTTCCGAGATAGAACGAGTGAAAGAGAGAGAGAGAGAGAGAGAGAGAGAGAGAGAGAGAGAAAGAGAGAGAAAGAGAGAGAGAGAGAGAGAAATTAATTAGCTCTTGCGTTACCGAAAAAAAGAGTTCAAAGGAAGTGGCGTGGACTACCGAGGCCTGATTTCCAAGCCACCGAAAGAGAGGGTGTGTGTCTCTCTCTCTCTCTCTCTCTCTCTCTTTCGTTCTTTTTCTCTTTTTCTCTCTCTTTTTTTTTTTCTCTTTATCTGTCGGTCCCTCTCGACTTTCTCTACTTTTTATTTTTTCAACAGGAACTCGGTGAAAGGGCGTCCAATACGATGCCGGTTAAAAATGGCGAGAACACATCGGTCTACGTCAGACTAGGAAATTTACTTTTCAGTTGGTATGTTTAGATAGCCAGAATGCGTTGATTTTATTTGCAAAAAAAAAAAAAAAAGAAAAAGAAAAAAAAAGAGATAAATAGAAAGAGAGAAAGGAGAAAGAGAGAAAATATTAGCAAGTTTGAAAATTGTACAAAAAATATTAACAAGTTTGAACTTACATATATAAAGATAGTTCAATATGATTCAGGATGTTTTTTCGGTGACGTTTCGTTCATTCATCAATTTTTCGATTGAACATTATTTTAAACAGCGCTATATATATATATATATATATATATATATATATATATATATATAAAGTTAATTACATGGATTATTTAGGTAGAAACTTTTGTTATACGAAAAAGAAAGATTTTGAATAAGATTTTGAGATAGATAAATTGTAACATAACGACGTAATATAATAATAATCATAATAATAATAATAATGATGATGATGATAATAATGATGATAACGATGATAATATAAAAGATAATAAAAAAATATAAAAGAATGAAAAATCAGAATCAAAGACACAAAGATTTCTTTCTCTCGCTAAAAGTAAGAAAGAAAAAAAAGAAAAAAAAGAAAAGAAAAGAAAAGAAAAGAAAAGAAAAGAAAAGAAAGAGAGAATTGTAAGAAGAAAGACAAAGAGAGAAGAAGAAGAACGATGCACGATAAGTTTCGGCGTGCGATCGCAAGGGCGGGTATCGAAAGGGCAAACAAATTGAAATCCCTATCGGAGGATCGGATCCACTTTGTCTCCAAATAAGCCGGAGTCTTTTGCCAAGCCCTTTTTCGTTGACTTATAAAGCTCACGATTCTCTTTCTCTCTCTCTCTCTGTCTCTCTATCTTCCTCTGTCTCTCTCTTTCTCTATCTATCTCTCTCTCATTTTCGTCGTGAACGTTTCAACACACACACACACACACACACACACACACACACATACACAAATTCTACGATCTGCAAGCTTCCTCTGTGAGAAGGAGAGAGATAAATAGATCGTAGCTTTACATACAAGAGAAAGAAAGAGACTTATATACCGAAAGACAACGTGCAAGCTTTCTACAGGAGAGAGAGAAAGATAGATAGATGGTGATTTTCCATGAAAGAGAAAGAGAGAAGGAGAAAGAGAGAGATAGATAGAGAGAGAGAGAGAGAGAGAGAGAGAGAAGGTAAAAGCATGAAACTAGCTCTTTCTCTTTCTCCCTTTCTCAGTTGCCGAGGCCAACTCACGGAGTTACACGCCAGCCAGTTTCATCCCCTTTCGAGTTCTCCGGTGTCATCGTCAGAGGGCGCTGCGGTTGACATAGAATGACACCCTCCTACACCCTCCTTCGTCAGTTCAAGCCCTTTCCCTTCCTAGCACGCGTTATACAGCGTGTTTCATTTAACTCGATCGTTCCAGTGGATCAATTATGTATAATCGTTACGTTGTTGCCGATTAAAATAAAGAATAATTTTACGTTCAAATCTTTACCTTGAAATTTTCATTAATCATTGAATGATTTAATTAGAAAGATATTTAGATATTTAGATTAAATATTGTAAGTACGTGTTAAGTAGAATTTATTCTCATTAATTAGCACAATGATTAGATATTTTTTCATTCAATCGAAATGTACGTGTGACCATTTTCAGACGAATGATCTTCTTTTTTCTTTTTCTTTATTTTATTTTATCTTTATTATTATTCCATTGTAGATAGAATAAAACAAAAAAAAGAAAAACAATGGAGAATAATTTAACTTGATATCGAATTTCGATATTATCGTTGGAACTTGCGAAGCTTTTAAAAATCTAAGTCGAATTGAAGTGAATTAATTTATTTTTTGGATATTTTACAATCGAATATCATGTTTGATTCTTTCGACATTATGATCGATTTATCGTTGAAATCTCATAGAAAAGGATCTCTCTTTCTCTTTCACTCTCTCTCAGTATCGGGGACGGGCGAACAAACAAAACGTTCTTCTCAATCAGACGGTTCCCCTCGCTTTGACTTAACCCGCGATCGTCCTCCGGTCCTGGCCCCAGTTTGACCCGTGAAATCTCGGCTCCTGGGGGGGTTGCTGAGACCATAGTATCGTGCGTGTAAAAGAGGGAGGAAGAAAGAGAGAGAGAGAGAGAAAGATGAATATAAGAGAAAGAGAAAGAGAGATGATAGCAGACAGTAAATTTTGTCAAGAGAGAAGACATACATACACACGTACACATACATACATATATGTATATATATATACTGTTACGTGTACATAACCGCGACGAGAGAGAAAGAGAGAGAGAGAGAGAGAGATAGAGGGGAGAGGGGGAGAGAAATGCGATTTAAAATTTAAATTTTATTTGATTATATTTGAATTTAATTTTGTTACTTGTTCGGGGGTGGTGACCAAAGGAACAGCCTTTGCCAATCCGCAATGATATCCTTGGTTGTGGTTACTTTTGACTATAGTGATTCGTATATGTGTTTGTTTCTTTATCCGTGTATACGTATATTTGTATATGTGTTTCGTGTCGAGCACACAGTGGGTGGTTTCTTTTTATTACACCCTTCGCGGAGGAAGACGTCAGGGTTCTTCCAGTCGCGCTCATTCGTTCGCTCACTCGCTCTTTCGTTCTTTCATTCGTTCGTTCGTTCGTTCGTTCGTTCTTTCGTAACTTCGTTCGTTCTTCGATTCAGTCAAAAAGAAAAAGAAGAAAAATGAGAAGGAAGAGACGCGTATCGTGACAGAATATGTGAACTTAACTCGGAAATTCGATTATTATTATTATTATTATTATTATTATTATTATTATCGATAGATTATGTCTTGAAGGGTGGCGTTTTAAAAGGAACAGTGATTAGAGAAATGATTAAAGAATATTAATTCGATCGTTGTAAAATTCCTGGGAAATATTATTTAGAAAAAATAGCTTTATATTATTAGTCACAAAATTGGATGTATATTTGACATTGATTCGGAACATAAAACGATTGATTATAAAATTATATATATATATATATATATATTTCATTCATATAATCAACGATTAATTCATTTTCATTCATTATCGATATTATTTCATAATAAGATAATCCATGTAAATATTCGTAACATTCGAGAAAGAGAGAAAGAGAGAGAGAGAGAGAGACAGAGAGAGAGAGAGAGAGAGAGAGGGACGAGAGACAGATAGATAGATAAATAAAAAGAAAGAGAGAGGAAGAGTGGTCCAGCTTCAACGTTCAATTCCATACGCAATAAATAATCGGCGTGCTTTCAAAGGGAGCCCGTTTCTTCTCTCTTTCTTTGACTTCTGCAAGGAGAGCCAAAAAGCCAGTGGCCAGGAGTTTAATACGCCACGTCGAGTCGTTAACTTACCGCTCTGCTCCTGGCATCTTCTAACAGAATGAACGAGGAAGAGAGAAAGAGAAAGAGAAACGGAGGGGGAGAGGAGATAGATAGAGAGAGAGAGAGAGAGAGAGAGAGAGAATAATACACGTTGTTGCTACTCTCAGTAAGGCGTAATATTTATTATTTCGACGGCGCGTTGCAACGTTGAGCGATCGCCATGAATTAAGAACGTGCTTTTAGGTAGCGCATACCACGAACGATCTCGAGGTGATAGCTCAAACGAAAGGATCCCCAGCATCCTTTCCTTCTTCTCTCTTCTTCTTCTTCTTCTTCTTCTTCTTCTTCTTCTTCTTCTTCTTCTTGTTTGCTGAACTTGCCGTACGATAAGGACGACTGAAAGCACAAAAAGGGTATTAATATAAAAGGTCCATGAGTAATGCTGCAATTAGCTCCGATGTCTCTTCGTGTTGCTCTCGAATGAATTTAAGATTGTTTATTTATGCGAGTGAAGAAAAAAAAAAAAAAAAAAAAAAAGAAAGAAAAAAACAAATCTCTCAAAAGTCCACATCTAATCGGATTTTTTCTCTTTCTGTTTCCTTTTTTTTTTCTCTGTGACTTTTCTTTCTTTTTATTTTTTTTTTTTTTTCGTTTTTGTTTTTGTTTCAATCGGCAGATCGAAAGATTCTAATTAATTGGTTCAATGACTGGCGGAGACACGCTCGTTAACATTTCTTTCTTTCTTTCTTTTTTTTTTTTTTTTTCTTTTCTTATTTATTATTAATTTATTCGTATCATTCGATCGGTCAAGGAAGGATCCATTTTTAATGTCGATAATTTTATTTCGAATGACAGCCATGATCGAATATAAATAAATATTAGCTTTTTTTAATCGGCTTTGGAGATACATAATATATATATATATATATATATATATAAAGAATGGTATATTATAGAAAACATATAGTAGCTTTGGATTAATTCGGTTTTCGATAGTTAGGGGATTTAAAGGATGAAAGTTTGTTCGTTTTCGTAGCGAAGTGGTAAGTCGGAAAAACAAATCTCGAACTGCGGGCAAATGTCTCCCTTCCTCCTTTTCTCCTCTTTCCACGCTGTTCCTCTGCTTCTCTTCCTTTCCCCTCCTCACTCTCCCTATCTCTCTCTTTCACTCTCTCTCTCTCTCTCTCTCTCTCTTAACCCGCGACAGTCAAATGCCATAAAATTAAATAGACGTAAATTCTCTCGACGATGTTGGCCGACCTCCAAAATTCACTGCCAACTGCGCGCCGGTGAAGCCACTTCAACGTTTTCCATTCGCGAACAATGGAGACTCGGAATTGGAATTGGCTGTGAATTTTGAAATAGTGTTATCAGTTCCGCCGCGATAAAGCTTCCACTTTTTCCTGGCCCATAGAGAACGAGAAAAATCATCTAAATATTAAAAAAAAAAAAAAAAAAAAAAAAAAAAAGAAAAAAAAAAGAAAAAAAAAATCAAGAAAAAAGAGAGAAAAAGAGAAAAAAGGAGAAGGAGAAAAACAAAAAAAAAGAAAAAAAAAGAAAAAGAAATTCCAACGCATGTACTTAAGAATCATTGCGTACAATTTTTCCAAAATAATTTTTCCATAAAAAAATTAATGAACGTAAAAGTAATTATCGTATTGTAATTACTACTGCGTAATATTAGAGATGATAAGAAGAAAGAAGAAAAAAAAAGAGAAACAATAGAAAAAGGAAAATTGTTCGAGCATAAATCTTTAATTATGATCGAGGAAGGAAATAGACAGGTTGAAAAAGAAAAAGAAAAAGAAGAAAAGAAAAGATGAAGTTTTTTTACGAAAAATCTTGTAAGAATTCGCGAAGGCAAGCAAAAATCCTTTTACGTTGAAGTCAGCGATAGCCATTTTCCGGTGTTCTTTCTGTAGCATTCAGCTCGTAAAAATCGGGAAGGAGATCGCTTCGATTTTTATCTAAGCCAATCTTTCTCTCTCTCCATCTCTCTCTCTCTCTCTCTCGCTCGCTCTCTCTCTCTCTCTTTCTCTGTGTTCCTCTTTCTTTAGCTTCTTTTCTTTTTTCTCTTATTTGGGTCACGATCGAAGCGTGCGCGAGAGTTTAATCTATGCTAAAGTCGAGTTGTGGGGTCTCTCCATCCCGATGCTGATGCTGGTGGTTGCTACCAAGCCCGGACATGGAAATCCCGTGGCTGTTTTGGAATCAGCGATAATGCAGAGTCATCCTGATCTCGAGCGAGCTTAAATGGTATCCTTGTTAAAGGCGCCTTGGCTAAGCGATCCCCAAGACTCCAGCTGGAATATTCTCCAAAGCTTCTTCTTCTTCTTATTCTTTTTTTTTCATTTCTTTTTCTTCATTCTTCTCCGCCTTTAATGTAGTTTATCTTCTCTCCTTTAAAAAGCGAGAACTTTGCCAACATTTTCGAGAACATTCACTAAACTCAACGATATTCTGATACATACATATATATGTATATATATATATGCGCGCATACGTATGTGTGTATGTGTATGTATGTGTATGTATAAAAGATTCTTTTTCGAGCTACTTTTTATTCGAAAGTCGTTGAAATTATCTGACAGAATAGTAAAGAACGATATTACTGATTCCATGGATTTATTAACATTACGAAGGAAAAAAATTATTTCATTAATGTGTATTTTTTGTTTGGAACGAATTGGAAGTAAAAGATGGTACTTTTTTTTTTCTTTTTTTTTTTTCTTTTTTTTCATTTTCCCTTGATCGTCTATAAAAGAATTTTCTTTCTTATTAAAGAAAATGTCATAACTTTTTTATTTTCCTCATTTTTAAAGAAAAATTCACATTCCCTTGAAGCTTCGATAATGACAGTGAACGTTACTATTTCGATGTTACTTGGGAAGGGTAAACGAATGGAAAGGATTAAAGGAGAAGAGAAGTCAAGGGAATTGTGTTAGAGGTTTCTGTGGTAGGCAACAACGAAGGAATCATCCTTGGAATCGAAAGGAATTTACCTTCTCACGATCGAACCCATTCCGCAAGGCTTTCTTACGCGAACTTACCGCCGGTAGAATAATTCAGTCTTAATTAGGATTTACGCACCGACGGAGAACAATTAAAACATAAGACAGTGGCCACGGGGACAATCGTCCCATCCATGCCCGGCTAAATTATTGTCAGTATCCTACAATACATCTAAGGACACTATTTTCACGATTTCCCCTGTTAACCAGCTATTACACGAAGGAAGAGCCAAAACAGCAATAGAGGAAGAAAATTTAATTAGGGTTTCGTTCAACTATACGGATACTATTAAGTTTTATTTCAATTTTCAAAGAAATCATTTTATAGATCAAGAACGTCTTCGAAAATGTCAGGATTCACTTTGGACATTTCTTTCTCAGTTGCCATAATCGCTTCTTTTAATTACTAAGCGAAAGGCACCGTACCAAGTCGACACGTCGCTCGACGGGAGAGACATAAACTTCTTTCAACTTTTTCTTCAACCTGTCGCGGCCTGTCTCCTTGTTGTCCTCATCCTACTCGACTTCAACGGTCCATCTTTATACCGCCCCCCCCCCCTTCCCCCGCCCCTCCTTTCATTTCATCACCTTAAGGGATGATTTGAAGAAATCTTCCCCCTCGGAAGAAAAAAAACATTTCCAATGAAGATTTATCCTAAAGTCAACGCATGGGGCTTTATTCGATATGGAGTTTTATTCGTCGAAGAAAAGAATCGAAGAAAGAAGAAAAGATAAAAGGAAAAAAAAAATGAAAGAAAAGAGAAGAAAAATTATACGTAATCGATTTTTTGAAATCACATATTCACGATCGATCGATAAATTGAATCGATGTTTTGGATATGGCCAATTCGAGAGGTCTTTGATTAATAAATTCAATGCCAATACGATAACAATCTCCATTGATTGAAGATAGTACGTCCAAACGATTAGCTAGGAGATTAGCAATTAGATAGTTCATAATCGTCGCAGAACGAGTAGTCCGAAGCAGGTCGAGCACCTGCGCGGCAGGTGCAAGTCTCCGTTGGACTTGCGGGGAGCTGACTACCTTCTCTATCTTCCTCGATTGAAACCTGTTTTTCTCATAGCGGAAACTCGATCTAGCTCCGATCTAGCGGATTAGAGTCGGCTGACGGTAGGTATAGACGGCAAATGCCATATAATCGACAGGCTCGGACATCTTATTATCCTTTCGTTCGAATGCCTACCGAACACTTTCCATTTCTGGCAAGAATTCGCAACTTTTTATAAGAACCGGAATGATGGAAGGATGAAGATAATTTATCCCGGGTGGGGAGGGGGAGGATGGGGGCCGGTTGGTGGGCGGGAGGGGATGATGATGTCCATGTTAGATTTTTGATTAGACCGCAACGTTGTTAGATCTCTGATCAGGTTAATTTTATCATATTAATATTAATCCGATATATACATATACATATATACATATATATATATATATTTTTTTTTTCATTTGCATTGTTTTATTCATTTTTCAACGCCTATCGTCGTTTTAGATAATAATGTGACGATTTTTTTTTTTTTTAGATACCAACGATACTAAGTATCGAATCGAGAATGATTTCTTCTTCTTCTTCTTCTTCTTCTTCGTGTTCTTTTTCTCCTTCTTCTTTTTTTTTTTTTTTTTGATTTTTTTTCCTTCTTCTTCTCATAACAAGGGAAAAACTGAAGAAAGAAAACTAAAACAGAAAGAAAAAGAAAAAAGGATGTAAAAGCATCATAAGAAAGCTACGAGATTGTAGTCGTTCGGCAGCAGGCTTGCGGGTGTTCAGGAGATAGCCACCACGAACTGACATTTCCCGGCAATAAATTCCACCTGGTTAGAGAGTTAGGCGGGCAAAAAAGCCGACGTAATGCGTATGGTAGGCGCTGTAGGAAATTACGTGTTTGTGGTTATTGGCAGTTGGCTTGTGAAGGCAAGAAAATTTCATGGAGGAGGAAGAACGAAAGGGGAGAGAGAGAGAGAGAGAGAGAGAGAGAGAGAGAGAGAGAGAAGAGAAGAGAAATAGGAGGATGAGGTGGAGCTGCCGGCCACTTCTCGGTGTGTACTCCCTTCTTCCACGGTGGTCCAAGGCTCCGAGAGTGCTTCCCTCTTCCTCCTCTTCCTCCTCCTTTATCTTCAGACTTCTCTTCCTCCATCGTGAGAGGACTCCCATTCTCTCTCTTTCTCTCTCTCTCTCTCTCTCTCTCTGTCTCTCTCTTTCTCTAACGCCAGTTAATATCCGACGTAAGCCTCCCTATTGGGTTTTCGAACAGGGTCCCGCGGATCTCTCAGGCCAACCTTAATAATATAGACGTCTCGTTAGGCCTTGCAAGAGAGAAAGAGAATGGAGAACTAGAATTGGTTTTAGGCGTATGCATGCCTAATGAGTCGCTCCTCCTGGTTTCTTCGTGGGCCAGCTGTCCGTTCCAGCCATACCGACCATCTACCAAAATATCTATCTTTTTTCTCACGTTGGATTTAGCGGGTTAAACATCAAAAGGATTATACCACAGTTATCTCGATTTTAAAAAGAGACAGAGAAAGAGGAGAATATTATCAGTTTTTATCAGAGAGAAAGAGAGAGAGAGAGAGAGAGAGAGAGAGAGTTGTTTTGATTAAATTTACGACGACGATAGTTCTTCGTCGTGTACTTTTGAAGAAATTAACAAGTCAAATTTTTTATCACCCTTTTCTTATCCCCTAAAGTTCTCGTAATTTCTAATTAATGTTTCAACTATCATTAAACTTTATAATCATTTGCGGATTACTCAAGAGTATCAATCTTGATTAAGCTTTACCAGATACTACTACGTAAGATCGTAGTTTTTAATTATTGGTTCATAAATCGAGGATATTCGTGCAAGAGTCAGGGTCCAGTCTCGTGGGACCACCTTGTCGTTGGCGTGGGCCCAGAACGCTCCGTGCGCCACGTTACCCGCTAAGACCTACCTGCTTCTCTTGTTCTTGCTCTTGTTCTCGCTCATGAGCATCGTTCTTTCCTTTCTTCTCTTCTACCCCTTCTTCCATCTCTCTTTGGGTCTTAAAACAAGGCTTTCTATCTCTTTCTCTTCCTCTCCCTTTCTCTCTCTCTCTCTCTCTCTCTATCTCTCTATCTCTTATTCTCTTATTCTCTTATTGAGCTGGCGTGTTCGAAAGAGCGCCAAAGCAACAACATCCAGCAAACATCTTCGAGGCTTTCCTCGTTACTCGGTCGTAGGCACGATTATGATTTGTTGACCTGGACCACCATGCCGGAGTCAGCCACTGCGGGATGTGAAAGAGACTCAGTTGAAAATTACCCCGGAGAATATCTTTGAGATACTCCTTGGTCTTTGTCTTTCTCTCTTTCTCATTGTTAGATACTTGCTTGCGAGTATATCTTCTCGCCTATCTCAAAGATAAACAGTTATAGATAATAATTATTTCACGATATATGTTTGTACACGTTTGTAAAAATAATTATAGAATAATAGTTGATAAATGTTTATTATAGATTTTTTTCTTTTTATTTTCAAGATAATGAAATCGTATGGATAATGGATAATTAAAGGACTTTTGTATAATTGTATAAAATTTTAATCGTTCGTTGAGTAATCGAATTTTCGAGAATCTATTTGAAACGAACGCATTTGACGCAATCCAACTCTCTTTTATATTTCTTCATGCGAACCGATCCTCACCATAACTCCATTAACGTCTACGAAGCGCGAAAACGCAAACGATCATCGTCAATTAAGCCCCGAGAGAGATCGTATCAGCAAACAAGAGCGTGCTGCTCGCTGGTTCTCGAGTTACCATACCTATATATGTACATATGCATGTATGTATGTATGTATGTATGTATGTATGTATGTATGTATGTATGAATGTATGTATATATGTACGTAGCATACCTCGTCGAAATTTCTATGAGATGCGAAATTAATTGGCCGAAACGATTTATGATATCTACCTGACGTGATCGTAGTGGAGTCAAGGAAAGATGAAAAAAAGGTGGCCAGAAGGCCCTTAAATAGTCACGATTTAATCTCGATTTTCATGGCTCGATCGGAAGTGGTAGGTACTAGTAGTGGTGGGGGTAGTGGTAGAGGTAGTAAGTAGTGGGGGGTGAAGGTGGGGCTTTCGTTTCGGTCGACGGGTCAAAGGTAAACGCTTAATTACCGTGCGACGTCTCTACTCACCAAAGAGTATTCATTATTTATAAGGGTCGTTCCACCGATTTTATGATTCCCATGACGCAACAGCAAATCCCTTTTTGCTCGTCTCCAATGCACGAAGTCGTATCATCGTCATCCCTCCCACCCTCTCTCTCTCTCTCTCTCTCTCTCTCTCTCTCTCTCTCTATCTCTCTATCTTTATCTCTATCTCTATCTTCCTCTTTTGCTACCCTCGAATTGGTCGGCCGGTTTTAGTGGTCACAGTGGCTACACACCCCCACAATAAACTCTGAAATTCGCCACGGTGATCCCGAGCGATGGGGCTCGATAGAGAAAACCTCATGCTAAACTAGTACTATACTATTGTTGGTGTTAGAACAAGGACTATGCGAATGCTTAGCTATCCCTCTGTGATCGCTCTATTATTATTAGGGTGGATCACCAAGTTTCTTTCTTTATTTTTTTTTTTTTTCTCTTTTTTTTTCTTCCTTTTTCTATTTCTCTTTTTACGTTTCATTATGATTACACTTTTTTCTTTTTCTTCTTTTTTTCTCATATTACGTTTCCTTTTTCTCCTTCTCCTCTTCAAGTTTTTACTTTATCATATAATAATCGATCATTTGTAAAAAGTTACTTCGACGATCATTCGGATTAAATTATTATTCGTTAATTATTATAAGAAAGAAATATTGATTATAACGAGTTTATTATATTATTATTAAATCCATTTGAGATTATCATATTAATGAGATCAAATTGATAATTATTATTCGCCCAGACGTTATCATTCGATGAATTCTCACTAGCTAGGAGTCGTCAAAGCCGGTGAAACGCATCCGGAACTACTGTGCACGAAGCTTCATCCGGATCCGTTATGACAATGGCTCTTAACCGGCACGTGGAACGGGAACGAACCTATGTACAGAGAAAGAGAGAGACAGAGAGAGAGTGAGAGAGAGAGAGAGAGAGACAAAGAGAGAGACAGAAATAGAGAGAGAGAGAGAAAGAGATAGAATAATAGATAGAACATTAGTAACATTAAGAATAAATAATTAAAGTGATTGATTAATTAAATGATTAGCAAAATACTCGAATAAAATTTATTTTCCAAACGAAAGATTGTATTAAAAATATATACATACCTAGAGAGAAAGAGAGAGAGAGAGAGAGAGAGAGACGGAGAGAAAAAGAGAGAGAGAGAGAGAGAGAGAGAGAGAGAGATGGTAAACAAATTTCATCTTCCTGGATGAAGGATGACACGAAGGAAAAGCAAAAGGCAAAGGGGAAAATGGAAAATTGCCTGGTAAGATGATGAATATGAAAGAATGAAAGAGAGGAAGAAGAAAAAGTAACGGAGAGGAGGGATATGATGTTTGGGATAAGCGAAAATCTTATGACAGAGAGAGAGGGAGAGAGAGAGAGAGAGAGAAAGAGGAATGGTGGGAGGTGAATGAGTCGAGGAAGCAGAAGATCGTGCGAGGACATCACGAAGCGGAACCCAAACGTCGGCCGGAAGTCGCCGGTCACGTGGCTTAGGCAACACGCAATTGTGTCCGGCATAATAAAGCATCGGCTCTATCTGTCCGTGGAAACGTAACGCTCTCACCCTCTCTCTCTCTCTCTCTCTCTCTCTCTCTCTCTCTCTCTCTCTGTTTCTCTCTGTCTCTCTCTTTCTATCTCTTTCCCTTCCTCTCTTTCTCTCTAACACATACGTATACATATACGTACGCGTTAACATAGATTGGAAACTACGGCAAGGCAGAAGCGAAACTCATTGATTTATGCTCTACTGACAGATCTGCCTCGTGTAGACGCGAGAGCACGCGTACGTCGAGGGGTAAAGTCAACCCCCTACCATCCACCACCACCATTACTATCAACAGCAGCACCACTTCGAAACCACCCCTTTAACGTTCGAGCAAATACCTACATAAATTATTTTCATAAATTTTATGATTTTTCCTCTCTCTCTCTTTCTCTATCTATCTATCTATCTATCTATCTATCTCTCTCTTTTTCTTTTTTTCTTTTTTTTTCCTTCTTCTTGAAGATTTCTTTTGCTCCTAATTTCTTTATCTCCAATTTGCTCGAATTGCTGAGGCTCGTGATTCGTGATAAGGGATGAGTTTTTCTTTTTCTTTACTTCTTTTTTCTTTTTTTTTCTTTTTTTTTCTTTTTTTTTTTTTTTTTTTTTTTCTCTCTTTTTTTTGCGATTTTTTTTATTTTTCGTCTTGAGGACAGAAGATACAGTAATATTCACTGTGAGTTATCTTATAGCAACCGCAGTTCGCGCCGGATTAAATGACAACTCAGAGTATCTTGCTGAGATCTCGTATCTCTCTCTCTCTCTCTCTCTCTTTTTCTCTTTCTGTGTAATCTGTGATACATGTAATTCAATGTTACAAACAGTTTGATCGTCAGTAGTATTGGTAATTTGAGATACAAGACTTGCGGTGGCCTTTAAAGTAGAAATAGAGATGTCGACGATTTAATTTATTGGTTATTATGATTAGTATTTTTTTGGTTATACGATGGATATATAAAAAATTATATAAATAAATTATGAAAAAAAAAATATATATATAAGTATATAAAAATAGATAGATGGAAATAATAATAATAATTAATTAGAAAGAAAGAGAGAGAGAGAGAGAGAGAAGAGGTAAATCAATTTTCAGGAAACTTCACGTTACCTTCGTATTTTTATCAGAGAAAAAAAAGGGTCGTCCCATATTATTATCCCCATTGGAAGGGTTCAGAGAATGAAACGACTTGAGGGAGATCTATAACTTTTTTTTTTTTTTATTATTTATATTCTGCGAGCATAATAGCAGCACATGGACTTAATAATTAACAATAAGACTTGAGAAGTTCAATCGTTTCACTACACGCGATTGTCTACATTGAAACTTTTCGTCATTGAATAATAGTTTAAAATTTATTTAAGTTTCTCAAAAGTTTTTTCAAGAAACAATAAGCGTTTTTGTAAGTGAAACTTTTTCCAAGTTTCCAGTTAAAATATTAAAAAGAGGAATAGTTCTTTTTTTTCCTCTTTTGTTTTTCTCTTCAATTTTAAAAGTATATCCCTTTTGTGTATAAACAACCATTGTCATCATTATTGACGTAGATCAATTGAAAATGAAATACTCGACAATTTATTGCAAATAAAATTATTATTAAAAAATAAGAAAATAGATGAATAAGTAAAAAGAAAAAAAAAAAAAAAAAAAAAAAAAAGAAAAAACAAGAAGAAACATATGGTAAATCATTTTTAGAAATGATAATAAATAGTAATGGTATCATAGTATGGACTATCTATAATAAATATTCTTATCGTTGTAATTTAAAAATGGACATTCGTTTCTCAAAAGGGCCCACCCTGTCACACAGGTAGAACATTATCTTTCTCTCATTCTCTTCCACTCGCGAGATTTGTTTGTGCGAGTTCTGGCGTATCGTCGATCATTCCTGGTGCGAATGACAAATGTTCGACTCCTTTGGCTTGTTTCCATCTAGCTCTGTTTGGTCCTTCGATCAAAATGCAAAATATATGACAGATTAAAGTGAGAAAGAGAATGATCTCTTTTTATTGTACTTTAATTTTATGGTTCTTTTATTTTATATATATATATATATATATATATATATATATATATATATATATTTAATGTTCCTATATCTATTCTATAATATTGTCTGATATTGTAATAATTATTTAAATATATTTATTTTATTTTATTCTCTCTCTCTCTCTCTCTCTCTCTCTCTCTCTCTCTCATTTCCTAATATTTTTATTGAACTTACGGTTTCTACATTAATATATCCAACAAAGTGTAAAAATAGTATATTAAAATTCATTTTATTATTATGCATTTATATATTTTCCAAACAATATCGTTTGCAATTTTTCTTTAAGTATAAATTTTTCTTCCGTTATATATTTGGATGAAAGAAAAGAAAGAAAGAAAGAAAGAAAGAAAGAATGAATGAAAAAAAAAAAAAAAAGAAAACAAAAAGAGATAGAAGAAAAGTACGAACCAGTTTCTTAGGAAGCAAGAAGGAACAAGCTCCTTCTTATCTCTTCTAGAGCACAAGCTTGATAAATTAATCGACATTAAGAGAGATAAGAGACGAACTTGGTGCCTCGACATCATCAGAGTTGAGATCGGAATTGCTTCGATACATCAGACCCGAAAAGTAAACGTGTCCCTCTTCACGAAGAGGGAAGGATAGGAAGGATAGCTAAGTTCAGCTATCCAAAGAAAAGAAGAGAGCGGAGGGAGGGCAGTGATCTTTTTAGGCCTCGATAGATCATCCAAGGCGAGTGTGTGAGATCATCGGTAAATTATCTAAACTCTCATCTAAACGTACCAAGAGAGACAGACCCACAACACACGTTCGAATTAGATTAATTATTATTTGTTTCTTTCTCCTTTTCTTTTCTTCTTCTTCTTCTCGTTCTTCTTCTTCTTCTTCTTTCAAAGTGTTAAATTGTTAGGAATTCTTTTTTTTTTTTATATCAGTTTTTCTTGATACATCAGATTTTAGTTAATTTTTTTTATTTAATAATCAATTATTTTCTTTTTTTTTTTTCTTTTTTTTTTTTTTTTATTTGAATCCCTTGCATCTTACAAAATATTTGACTGAGATTTCGTTGTAGATGAAAAATAATTTTACGATCGATTTTAATACGAATTTCGATCGCGAAAGGATACAATATTAGAATGTAATAATGTAAAGAATGAGAAGAAACGTCGAATTTTCTTTTTTTTTTTTTTTTTTTTTTTTTTTTCTATCACAACGAACAAAAAGATGACCTTAACGTGTCCTGTCACGTGGGACGTAGAAAATTTTAACGACCACCCGTAAAAGGTTCTATTCTATGATTTCGAGAGAGAGAGAGAGAGAGAGAGAGAGAGAGAAGGAGGAGGGGGGTGGAGGGAAAGAGATAGAAAGCAAGCATAAACGGGGTTGGATAGATATAATATATCACAGTAACGAGGACAGAGCAATAAATATGCGAAAACTTTTACGTCTCCATAACCTAAGTTCGATCGAGCTTACACGCACATATACGTATATACATATATATATACATAAAAAGAAAGAGTGAGAGAGAGAGAGAGAGAGAGAGAGAGAGAGAGAGAGAGAGAGAGAGAGAGAGAGGATAGAGAATGGAGTGGGTACACACGGCGCCGGTGATAGTCGAGTTTATAACGCAAAATTAATAGAGCTTATCTCTCCTCCCGTTCTCGTGCCGACACGGCCTTTTGGCAATTTATCATGGGATTACGGTGCAAATACGTCGACCCACGTTCGAACCTTCCGATGTGGTCTAAACCCCTCTCTATCTCTCTATCTCTATCTATATCTATATCTCTCTTTCTCTCTCTCTCTCTTTCTATATACATATATATATATATATGTATATATATCTTTCTCTGTCTCTCTTTCTGTCTCTCTTTCTGTCTCTCTATTTGTCTCTCTCTCTGTCTCTCTCTCTCTCTCTCTCTCTCTCTCTCTCACCCTTCCATCCTCAGAGCACCGATTCGTTTTCCCTCCTCCACGAGAACGCAGCAATCACTTCCTATGTCAATAAACACGACTCTTCCCGTTGATTCTCCCCTAATTCGAAGCGGCAGTCAACAGGGGGTGGATCAACGAACCGATGCCATGTCTTTTTCTCTCTATCTCTTTTTTGTTTTTCCTTTTTCTTTTCTTTTCTTTTTTTTTTTTTTCTTTTTTTTCTTTTTTTTTCTCTCTTTTTTTTTTCTCTTCTTTTTGCTCGCGTTTTTCTTTCTTCGTTTTTCCACAAGTTGAAAGTTCCTCCTTCTATGATTTTGGGATTTTTTTTTCAGTTTTTCTTTTTCTTTTTTTTTTTCTTGTCTTCTTTCTTCTTTTTTTGTTCGTTCGTTTCTGTTTCCGTTATTCTTTCTTTTTATTCTCTTTATGATATTTGAGATCTTGCAGAGAGTTGTTGAGATGATGACGTGATACGGGGGGGGGGGGGTGGTGATAGGGTAAATGGCGCGAGGTTATTCAATTATTATAGAATGAGTTTTGTCTGTCGATGAAAGTATTGGACTTTTCTTTCTTTCTTTTTCTTTTTCTTTTTCTTTTCTTTTTTTTTTTTTTTTGTTCGACGAATATCATTTTTTATTTCTCGAAATTAATAAAACATGATTTTCTTTTTTTTTTTTTTTTTTTTTTAGTAGTTCATCTCACAAATGTGTTCGATATTAAAAATATCACACATGATTAAAGTGTCAATGGAAAATCATTAGAAAACATTTGGATATTAAAGAAAAGATACGATCAATATCATTCTAATGAATGTTTGTCATTTTATGATCATTCGTATAATTTATTTTCCCTGGGTGTATCGCATAGTTGGCGGATCGTACAAAAAAAAAAACAAGAAAAAAAGGAAGCTAAAAGAAAAAGGAACGAAAAAAAAGAATTTCCAAATGAAATCTTAATGAACAAAATGAAAGAGGGGAAAAAAGAAAAATTAATAACGTTGACTTGGTTACGTTATGACGAGATACTATTAAAAGAATTAATGCGTCTTCGAAAGGAAAAGAAGAAAAAAGAAAGAGAGAGAGAGAGAGAGAGAGAGAGAGAGAACGAGTGAGAGGGAGAGGAAAGGGGAGGAGAAGGATGGATGAAAAAATATGAGCAAAAGCGAGTTATGTGGCCGGCACGCGTACTTTAGCGCGTTCGTCCATTATTCGTTGGTGACATTAGAATGACAATGACCGCAATAATGGCAGGGATCGTGAAGGACGATCGGAAGAGAGGAACAGGACTGACACGTCGACATCGTCGTCACTCGTGAGAGGAGAGAACCGTAAGCGAACGCACGTTATCCGACAGCTTGGAAAATTGCTAACAAATAATACTAGTGGGGGAGGATAAACGTATGGGGTGTCGTTTTCAACCCCCATGACGTGCGACATCGAGACGATTTCCTCTACCCTATTTCATGTTTCTTTCATCTATCTCTTTTTCTCCATCCCTTTCTCTCTCTCTCCCCTCTCTCTCTCTCTCTCTCTCTCTCTCTCTTTCTCTCTTTCTAGTTCGTATTAAATTAATGAATTCATTCACTTAAAAATATAACATAAATATTTATACAATTCAATGGGCTTATATCATATTTAGTCTTAATACGTAATAATACATTTTATTTCGTATAATTATATTAAATTAATCATGATAATAAATTGACAGTTCAATCAGCTGACTTTTAAATTGTTATTTATTTATTTATTTATTTTGTTTTTTTTTTTTTTCTATTTCTTTTCTTCTCTCTCTTTTTTTGTTTAATTATTAACGACACACGACAAACAACTTATTATTATTTCATAGATATTTATTTTCATCGTTTCTCTTATTATTTATTTCACATTTTTTGTTATTATTTTATTACAAATTTTTTATATCATGGAACATCTTGAATAATAAACAGAAAAGCATCATTATTATTGTTAAATAAATAAATAAATAAATACATATATATATATATATATATATATATTATATGAAGTTAAATATTGTAGGGTAAACGTGGTAGTGGAATAAGAATAATTTTAAGGCGTAATTCAGCTCGTAAAATGGCATTAAAGAATTACTTGCAGCTTACCCGCTGACACGTAGGTACCGACGAGCTTGACAGGTACATAAAGATATAAGTGGAGTTTGCCTCACCTTCCATCGTGCGAACTGCAATTCGGTCGAGGCATACTATATAATCAGGTATGCAAATTCGAGAACACGTATCACGAACGAGTACGGATTACTCTCGAATATCGAAATAATCCATGTCTGTCAATATACTCTTTCTTTTTATTATTATTCATTATAAATAGTATCTTTTTATCGTTTATTATTTTCTTTTTATTTACATTTCTATATATATATATATATATATATATATTATGTATATGACGTCGATCAATGTTTGCATTAATATTGATAATATAATGTTGATACGATTTAAAATATAGGAAATTATTTAATTCGCGAAAAAAAAAAGATATTGCCCACCATACGAGCTTATTCATCGCCATAAAGAAAATTCTAAGACGAGATATATATATATATATATAAATAATAATAATAATTAAATAATTATATATAATAATAATAATAAAATAATTATATATATAATACATATATATATATATATATATATATATATATATATATATATATCTTTGGATTTCGTGCTCCGTTAATTTCGATAAATATCAAATATTTTCTTTTTTTTTTTTTCCCTTTATATCATCTTAAAATTTTTTTTATAATCTTTTATTACACATCATTTCAATGTGCAATTTTTATATCATAAATTGTCTACTTTCATGCATATCGTTGTATTATTTCAAACGTTTTGTTTCTACTTTCTTTCTTCTTCTTCTTCTTCTTCTTCTTCTTCTTCTTCTTCTTCTTCTTCTTCTTCTTCTGCAATTTTTTCTTTTAACAACTCGAACATTTCAAGAGTCAAGAAAAGTTTGCAAGCTCGGCCAGTCGCTCGATAGTAGAGATTCGATTTTCTTTCATACCATTTCGCAGAGAAGGGACGTATCATTACGATGAATATCGGATTCGAGATCGAACGCCGGAACGAAGTTCGCCAAGTCGACGAATCGTCGGATACAACAGGTGCTATTTACGTACGAGTCTATAGCCTATGTTATTCTTCTTCCTCTTCGTCAATTCTGTCATTTCTCTCTCTCTCTCCCTCTCTCTCCCTCTCTCTCTCTCTCTCTCTCTCTCTTTCTCTCTCTTTTCTTTTTTTTTCCTTTTTCTTCTTTCTTTTTTTTTTTTTTTTTTTTTTTTTTGTTTCGAATTATAAATCGTAGATGATCGATACAATACTATTACAAAGGGTTTAGAAGAGAGGAAAAAAATAGGTACTTAATAATAATTTATAGGTAGGTAGACTCAACAGAAAAAAGTTGCGGATAGATAGGAGAGGATTTGTTAAAAAATTGATCTCTTCTCTGTATTTCACATCACAATGGAAGATTACAAAAATACGTTTATCCATTTTATTCATTATAAAAAAAAAAAAAACAGAGAGAGAGAGAGAGAGAGAGAAAAAAAAGAAAAAAATTACGATACGCGATAAAAAACCAGAACACACGCGCACACACACACACACACACACACAGACACGTACGTACGAATTGAAAATGTGTGATCATAAAAAAAAATATCGTCGAACGTTTCCATTATCTAATTGTCTGATATAGATAAGTAGATAGAGATACTCTGTTGTCGGATGAAAATGATATAAAAAATAAAACAAAGAGTAATTCATATAGATTAGAATTTAGAAAAGTTAGATTAGATTAAGGAAGGAGTAGAAAAGAGGACATCGGTCCATTGAGTCGATCGTTTGGTCGATCGTTTGGTCGGTCGGTCGGTCGGTCGATCGGTCGGTCGCGGTCTTGTTCGAAAGGATGAGGGCGCACGCTCGGGACTTTTTTTCATAGTGCAAAAAGCGTCGTGTCCTTACGGCTCGGAGGACACGTCGATTATATCCCGAGAGATAATATCCCTGTCGGGGCGTGCTGAACCGAGCTAAGGAATGCAGCGGGTCCAGGGGACTTACATCTTTTTCCGCGGTTCGCCGCATAAATAAATGCCGTCGGACAGTTTCGGGGCCCGTTCGGTCAGTCCCGCCGTTTTCGAAAGCCTTAACCGAACGGGGGTAAGGGTGGGGTGGGTAGGAGGGTTACCGTCTAGGCGCCGCTCTTTTGTCTTTAGCTAATAGAACACGCGTTCCTCAGCGTCCGTTTCGTAAAAATGCCCGAAATGTCCAGTCGTATAATCCTCGCTCGATCGGTCTTTACCTTCTCTTTCTTTCTTTCTTTCTTTCTTTCTTTCCTTCCTTCCTCATCTTCTACAACCCTAAACCTTCCCTTTTTCTCCCGTTTATCTTCTGATATTTTACTTTATTTCTATATCTCTGTCTTTTCTTTCCATCTTTTTTTTTTCTTTATTTCTCTCTCTCTCTCTCTCTCTCTCTCTCTCTCTTTCCTTCATATGATTATCTACGTTTTATCTACTTTTTGTAATTATAATCTTCCTTTTCTATCTATTTTATCTATCTGTCTAATCTAAATATCTTTCTATCTCTTTCTCTATTTCCCCTTCTTATTAATTTTCTTATCAGATCGTCAATTGTTTTAATTAATCAATATGATATTTAATATTTTATATATATATATATATATTTTTCTTTCGATCTATATTTTACTATTTACCGTCATTCTTTTTCTCATAAATTTAATGATTGATATTAGGATAAATTCTCAAGTATCTTATACTTTAGACTAGAACTTTAATTAATGGATGTGCCATGATAGACATATCTACCCATTTTCTATTTCTCTTTCCCTTTTCTTTTGTTTCTTTTTTCTTTTCTTTTTTTTTCTTTTTATTTTCTTTATTCTTTTCCCTTTTGGCTAAGCTCAAACAGGGCGAATCTTAGCGATTATTACCAGCTGTTAATTGCTTTACGAGTCGTCCGAAAACGATTTGCACTGGCTGCTGCTAATCGTTCTCTTCTTCTCAGTTCTCTCTCTCTCTCTCTCTCTTTCTCTTTCTCTTTCTCTTTCTCTCTTCCTTCGAATATCATGAAAGAGTTCAGTAGCTCAGCGAAATAAAGATAACGAGATTGGAATAGACTAGGGTGGGAGATAACATTTTTCTTCCTTTCTTTCTTTCTTTTTCATTTTTTTATTTTTTATTTTATGATTTTCTTTTTCGATATAATACAACAGAAGAAGAAGAAGAAGAAGAAGAAGAAGAAGAGGAAGAATGTATTATACGATCCTTGATTCTCTTCATATTCAGGAATTAAATCAACGACGTACTACTTCAATGAAAATTTGGAGCACCGATACTAATGACTTTTATTGACTGCGCAGAAACATCTTCATACACTCGAGACGTAACAGATCGGAACATTTCTATACATATAAATAAACATATACATATATATATAATATGTATATATATGTATGTATATATATATATATATATATTTATATACATAAAAAGAGAGAAAAAACATCAGTTTGTTAAAGACGGAGAACGGACAGAGAGAGTATATAGATGAAAATGCGCGCTGTTGAAGATGAGTGAAAAAACGATAGCATAGCATCTCTCTCTTTTCTCTCTCCCTCTCTCTTTCTCTCTCTCTCTCTCTCTCTCTCTCTCTCATTGATATTCCATCGAGACCGACCCCGAGGCCAAGTATCTGCATCGCGAATAATCCTTTGCATCCCTTTTACCCACGAATCCTCCTTAATTAGTCAGTCTCAAAAGAGAGAGAAAGAGAAAGAGAAAGAAAAAGAGAGAGAGAGAGAGAGAGAGAGAGAGTACGATGAAGAAGAGACGAAGAAACGAATACGGCAATGTAAGAATCGGAATTCATAGGACGGCGTTCACGCGGATCTTTCGTCCTAACGAGAGGAATGCAACCAGTTATGAGTGTACCTCTTCGTCGAGATTATTAATTTCTGTTCCCGTGGTCTCGAAACGGCTCTCCCAGGAGGCCACGGAGAGAATTGGATCGACGATTCTCTTTCTCTCTTTCTCTCTCTCTCTCTCTCTCTCTTCGTCGCCCATTACCCTTCCGTAAGAGGCCCGCCATCTCCATCTCAGTCGCACTCCAAGGACCATAGAGTTAAGAGAGAAAGAGAAAAGGATAGAAAGAGATGGAAGAGTTCTGGCGCCACTCCGGGCATACCACTTGGTTTGGTCCGGCTCTTCGATGGTTCCTCCTCCTCCTCCTCCTCCTCCTCCTCCTCCTCCTCCTCCTCCTTCTTCTTCTTCTCTTCCTCCTTCTCCTCCGCTTCCTCTTCTTCTCTTTCTCTCGTACTTTCTTTCTCTCTCTCTCTTTCTCTTTCTCTTTCTTTCTTACTCGTATATTCCCGTTCAACATTTCGATCCCACACTGATACCACACCGTCCTCATCCGAGTGCGTCTAACTTATTGTCTTATTATTGGACCACCTAGAGAACGAAGCTAGCGGAGCCGCCTGCTTTCGACGCCTTCCTTTACTTAACTCATCCGTTGCCAAGCGGTTCGTTCCTCCTTTCGACCGTGACGCATTACCACAAATTCTTCTCTCTCTCTCTCTCTCTCTCTCTCTCTCTCTCTATCTATCTCTCTTTCTCTCTCTTGGACTTTCTCTTCTTTGCAATAAAATTCGCAAAATTCATTTAACTTAACATGATCTTTAAGATTTATTACTTACTATGTTCATACTTGTGTTCGATCTAAATGATGTCGTACGACACAATCGATTTATCGCGCGAACATCATTTTTACGTATCTACATATGTCGCGTGTAATCTGACATCCATATCGTTCGAAAAGAATTAAACACGACGAGGATAAATGATAACGATCGAAAGATCAATGTTCCTCTTCCGACATTTCGGATAACGGATAAATGTCCAGCAAACTAGGAATCGTTTTCGGGATGGGATGGAGATAATAGTGGGGATTTTCGTCTAGTATATTCGACAGACAGTGGAACCATTCTCGGAAGCAAAGTGAAATTCCTGGATTCCTGTGAGTACTTCGTACTCGAGGACGAATACTCGAAATTCCATGACGTCCACGTCGTTGGTCGTCGTTCGATTCGGTGATTTGCCGGTACGACACGACGAACACGAACCGGCGCTTGTAACGTCGACGTGTAAGCCGAGGCCGCTCCTCTCGTGCCGATAAACACTTCAGCCTGTGGGATGTCCAAGCTGACAGTCGAAGTTACGCTGATGAGCCGTAGAGGAGGAGGAGGAAGAAGAAGGAGGGAGGAGTAGAAGGAGAAGAGGGAGGAGTAGGAGGAAAGCGACGACGAGAACGTCGGCAGGTTCCTTTTCAAGGAAGAAAAAAGGAAAAACGAAAGAAAAAAAAAAGGAGAAAAAGAAAAAGAAAAAGAAAAAGGAAAAGAGAAAATAAGAAAATGAGAAGGCAAATGGAAAAAAGACGACTTGATCTTCCCTTGATCACTCCTTCGTTTAGCTACCGAACGTAGTCCTACAGGAGAAGACGTACCAACCTACCTACTCCCAATCCTTTTCTAAGTAACTAGTTTTACGAGCTAAGCCAGTCAATGAACTCTCTTAGTGGATACTTGCGAGCTTCCAACGATCTTAACAGGATGATACGGAAACGTTTTAAACCTAAAGAAAAGACTAATCCGACGACATCCTTAACGTCGGATCTTTTGCATCGTCTTACCGATCGTTCCAACCGACTAAACGATCTAACGAACGTCATTCAATGGCAGATATAATCTACATGTAGCAAGGCCAAAGATTAGATTCAGTAAGTTTTCGTTCGTTTTCTTTTTTCTCCCTTTTCTCTTGATTTAAAACAAGTAATCTAGCTTGAATCCCTCTTTTTCTTTCTTCCCCTTATTTCTTTCTTTTTTCTTTGTTTTTTTGTTTTGTTTTGTTTTGTTTCGTTTTGTTTTGTTTTGTTTTGTTTTGTTTTGTTTTTCCCTTTTAAAAACATATTGTAACATCGTCACGTCGATAATTTAATGCATTAATACATTCTTTGTAGCTTTATGGAAAAAGGGTAATAAATTTGGGGAGGAGATTGGGGGTTGAAGAAACGACAATAGCCATAGTTCAGGTCATTGAGAACAACGAAAGCTTTCCAGAAAGAGGAAGGGTATAAACCCCAAAGAGGGTTTGGCAACACGTTAATGAGCTTGAAACAAAAGAATCCTTCGAGGCAAAGTTAAACCTCCCGCAGGGTTTAGAAACTCCAGGGGGTAGGTGGCGCCACGAGCTGTCATCACGTGTCATACTCTAGCGGCTATGATACCTTCCAGGTAGATATACGTTCTTCCTCACCCTTCTTCTAACTCGAAAAAGCACCCTTTTCTTTCGGTTACTTAACGGAATGATGGAAAACGATCCAACAACGGCCCTTTTTTTCTTTCTTCCTTTTTCGAATTTTCTAAGATCCGAAGATTAGATAAAATTGTTAATGTTACTGTCCCGTTAATATTATCCCATCGAGGACACTGTTACGCGTCCATCCCGTTCTCAACTATTCCTTCCTTCCGAATATTAATTACGTTTCTTCTTCTACGAATACTTACGGATTTTCTAAGATGTCCAACGTAGTTCTTTAATTATAATAAATCACATTTCTCTGATTAGAAAGTACATTGAATCATTTCGTTCAAACACGTTTATCAGAATTCTTCAAATGATATTCAAACAAATTTTCTTCTAACGTGAAATAATGTTCACGTTAGACAATTAACGTGATTCTAATAATAATTCATAGGATGAATTATTTTTTTCTTTCTTCTTCT
>NC_062199.1:2235242-2240242 GCF_912470025.1 Vespa velutina | reverse complement strand
AATCCAATTGCTAGGAAGGCCCCCTTAAAGGAACCCCTGTCAAGCCTTGTCTGTACCTGAGTTATGCCGACGACAATGTCAAAGAAAAATATATTGGATAAGCGTGACACAATTCTCTCTCTCTCTCTCTCTCTCTCTCTCTCTCTCTCTTTCTCTCTCTTTTTCTCTCTTTTTCTCTCTTTTTCTCTTTTTCTTTATCTCTTTCTCTTTCTGTCTATATCTTTCTATCCTTTACAATGCAATAACTTGAACCTCTCAGGTACATTGAACATTAGCTGATGTTCAGGTCAAAAAGGAATAGCCATAACACGCTTAACCAATTTTCGACGAGAATACCGAAGAAATTTGCTTAAAATTAGGGCCCTTTTCTCATGCCAGTTCCCTAAGGTTTCCCTTTTTTTTTACCATAATACTTAGTGAGAGAGCACCGTTCTTTGTTATGCTTTCATAACTATTTTTGTTTTTCTTTTTTTCTTTTCTTTTTTTCTTTTTCCTTTTTTCTCCTGTTTTTTTGTTTGTTTTCTTGTTTCTTTTTAACTCCGTCAATCAAGATTCTTATCATATCATATTCTCAAATTGAAAAGATAATTTAAATCGGCATTTAACTATTCGATTTGATAATTTTTATTTCTCAATAAAATCATTAAATATTCCGTTAAAATCATTATATGAATGAAGATTCAAGTTATAATTAATATCATTAAAAATCTTTATATCAAATTATAATTAAATATCGATATATATTTATTTAATTAAATTAAAATCTTTAATTATTTCTTTATAAAATCTTATCGTAATTTTAATATAATCGAATGTTACAAGTAATATATTAAAATTTATATGATATCGTGAAAAGTTTTTCAATATTTTACTTTCATATCATTCGCATTACAAAGAAATACGAATCTTTGTTAATTCCATTTAATTGAAACCTTTTATTTATATCAATATTACATATAAAATAAAATTGTTATTATATATATATATATATATAATTATTTATTAATTAAATATCTGTGTATCGTAATCGATCATTCTTTGAATTTACTGTGTTCTTAACTTTCAATTATCGAATGAAGGAATCTTGTTGGCTCGAGAACAAGTAGGCTACTTTATCTTGAGACTGTTGGTACCGTTCGTGCGATATATGTATACGTCGGTGGTCAGGCCGCGATCAGCTGTTCTAAAGAAACGTCGACGCGAGAACGTGCCATCGCTATAATCATTACGAACGAGAAAAGGAAAGAAATGGATAGATGGATAGATAGATAGATAGATAGAAAGAGAGAGAGAGAGAGAGAGAGAGAATGAGTTAAAACATCAAAGGATTGAATCGACTCACCGACGAGTCCACGCGTGACCTTCGAACGAATCTCTTCGTTCGTTCTCGCCGAAGAAACAAAAAGAAGATGAAAAATGGTACGGTACGAGCCATGTACGTTTTGAGATTTTTCGTCGACTGGAAATGAAAGAAAAAGTAAAAGAAAAGAAAAAAAAAAAAAAGAAGGAAAGAAAGGAAAGTAGAAGATGAAAAAAAAAAGAAAGAAGAGGAAGCTGTGTAACCATTCGACAGGAATAGAAACCGATCTTAAGCCTTGGAAACTACGAGAGAGGATACTTTTGTACGAGGGAAATTAGGCTTGAAACGTCGAGAGAATAATGCTCCTAGGTTATACCGTACTTTATATATATATATGTGTGTGTGTGTGTGTGTATGTATATAGGGTGTTCTATAAATTGTAGTATCAACAATTTCATGAGAAAAAATAAATGAATGAATAAATATTAAAGAAATCGAAATTGTAGAATATAATATCTACGTACGAGGCTCTTACTTTTTTGTCCTAATCGATTTTTTCTTTGTTTTCTTTTGAGAACTATAATAGAAGGATAAAATTAAATTTACATTTCTCAAAGAATAAAGTGTTCTTCTTTCGATGCGAAAGAAAAAAAAAAAAAAAAGCAAATTTCATTTTTAATTCTAATCAATATAGACAATTGATATAACTCGATAATAATGATTTTGTTTATAATTAGAATTAAATCTGATCGTATAAATAGAAAATTGTATATAAATAATTAAATAATGAGAAGAATATATATATATCTATTTATATATCTATATGTATGTATATTTACACACGCACACACACATACACGCACGCATACACACACATATATATGTACATACAATACAAACTTATATATTGTTCACCCTGTATATAAATAGGAAGAACTAGAAATGTACTGTCGTTCCCTTTTTTCGCTCGAGATGATCTCGTTAAACGAATCGAAATTCTCTCCTTTCTTCTCTTTCCGCTTCTCATCCTTTATTTTTAGTTATCACCGATCCGCGAAATGGTTACGATTGTCTAGGAAGTGGATAAGGAGATACATTCTTATTCTTATCCTGGTCTAAGCTCTATTATATTTTCGTTCCCTCGTACCTTAGTTTTCAACGAACCGTATCAAATATGAAAAGATTTAACTCTATTATAAAGGAATGAATTTGTTAAAGTGTTTTTCAGTTTCAATTGAACTCTTATGTGTCATGATCAACGTTAAAATAAATTATATATATATATATATTTTTTTTTTTTTTTAATAATAAAAAGAGAACCAATAGGATACGATAATATAATTAAAGGGAAATTAAAAAAGAAATCCTTTTGATAATCTTGAAATAATGAAAAGATGATTAGAATATTTCTTTTTTTTTTTTTTTTTTTTTTTTTTTTTTTGATAAAAGTTTAATATATTCCTTAATATATAACTTTTCGTTTATTAGATTGAAATGATGATAATTTTATATCGAAAATATTTACAAATTTTTTCTCTTATTTTAACGAACGAATAAATAAATAAATAAATAAATAAATAAATAAAGGAAAAATAATTTATAAATATTCAATTTCAATTCGCTCTTTATATATCCGAATGAAATAAATAACAAAAAAACATATATATATATATATATAAAAAATCCACGGTTAAATCTAATTGATGATAAAAAAGAAGAGGAAAATGAAGAAGGATAGAAAAAAAATCAATATACTTACGGATATAATCGGAAGAGGATGAAAAACTTTTCTGTAATGATTTTCAGAAGATACGCGCGAGCTCACCCTTACGCAATACGATCGTGACATAGTGATTCGCTTTTCGGTCTGAGTCTTTGGTCCCAGTCCTGGCCCATTCTCAGATCCAAGAGAGCTCGCCGCTTCGCTCGGAATCGGCGGGACGTAAAGAAGAACAGGGGCTCGACACGAGCGGCAAATGAAATGCATGTCTTGTGCTTTTTACGTGGACGGCCGGCCTGACGACATCCTCCGTTCGAGCTCCGAGAAACGAAAAGGAATAGAAGGAGGTGGATCCGAGAAAGCAAGGCAGAAGAGGGAGTGAGAGAGAAAGAAAGAAAGATAGAGAGAGGGAGGTAGGGAGGGAGGGATGGAAGGGTGAGGGGGAGATTCAGGTAGAACGTGGAGAGCGACAAGGAGACCGATACTTTCCGGCTCAGGAACACCCTGGAGATCTGAGATCGAGTTAAGATAATTGCTCGTTTGTTTAAACATTTGACCGACCGCCCGTTTCAACGGGCCCTTCTTCCTTTTTTTCCTTCTTTCCTTCTTTCCTTCTTTCTTTCTTACCTTTTTCTTCTTATCTTTTTTTCTATTATTTTTTATTTATTTGTTTGTTTGTTTGTTCTCTTTTTTTTTTCTTTTTTTTTTTCTTTTTTTTTTTTTTTTTTTTAATTTTTATATCTACTTTCATTTTCATTCCCTTCTCCCTTCTTTTGGGATATCACATTCAAACGACCCCATACTCATATACACGTATGTATTATATTATATGAAATATACATACGTACGTGTGATTTCGTTTGAAAGCAAAACAACCGAACCATAGAATCATATCGAAATATTCGTATCTACTGAAAAATCTTACCAAAGAGTTATATGGATAAACTCTGACAAGGAATATCTTTCTACGAAAAGAAAGGAAAAAGAAAGAAAGATAATATTGTCCGTGATAAGGGATTGTTGTTCGTGCATCCTTCGGTCCAATGTTGTCCTCGCACAAATAAACATCGACATTCGCTATCCGTTTGGAAAAATCGAAGAACAAATATCGAATATCCTGACTATACTTTTTATGCTTATATTGATTCTCTCTCTCTCTCTCTCTCTCTCTCTCTATCTATCTCTCTCTCTCTCTCTCTCTCTCTCTCTCTCTCTCTCTCTCTCTCTCTTTCTCTCTCAAATCAAAAATTATTCACACATTTCGTTTTCAATTAATTCATTAATCTCACACATACATATATTGACAATTCAAATAATCAAAATTATAATGGATTAAAATTTTTATTATAACTTCATTTCTATATTAAAATATAATATCGATAATAAATAAATAATACGACGTATCAATTGTTTATTAAAATTTTTAAAATCTTTAAGGAAGCGTATCGACAGTGCCAACATAATCTTAAGTCGTATTTTCTTCGAAGAAATGTCATCATCGTTGACGTTTTAATTTAAAAGGAAAAAGCGTAGAAACACGACGAGATGCTAATATATATATATATATATATATATATATATATATATATATATATATATATATATATGTAAAGAAAGAGAGGTAAAGAGTGAGAGAGAAGAAGAAAGATAGAGAATATGCAACGTCACGAAGTCGTGTCGACAAGAAGGGGTGAGATGGTTTGAAAGGGTGGTATCCTCCATGCTCTGATAACTCTTCTCTCTCTCTCTCTCTCTCTCTCTTTCTCTGTCTCTATTTCTCTTTTTCTCTCTTTCGTGCAAACTCTCGTCTTGAAGATCCTTCTCTCTTACTCTTTGCACCGTAACCGCGAGCTCGTTCGCGACATTAAGAGCTTCGTCGTTCGAGGAGAGGAGAGAGAAGCAAACCCGGCTGATAGATGAGGAGAAAGGCGCCTCGGAGGGACGCCTAGCATCTTCCCTTTCCTTCCTTCACGAGACGCA
>NC_062199.1:2190242-2230242 GCF_912470025.1 Vespa velutina | reverse complement strand
AACCCGCGGAATGCTCTCGCATAAAGACGCAACCCCATAAGATTTCATCCCCCTTTTATACAGACCGTTCTCGCCCCCGAAAGCGCGTTTCTAGTTGTGCGTTCGCATCTCTCCTACTTTTCTCTCTCTCTCTCTCTCTCTTTCTTTCTCTTTCTCTTTCTTTCTCTCCGTAAAGACGTGTGTGTGTATATGCCTGTAAATGTGTATATGTGCCTGCATATATGTATGTGTATTCACCCTTAACACAAGTACGTATGAGTTACTCGGGATCGATGTTTCCTCTTTCATCCCTCCGATATCGGGGTGTAGTTCGTGCGTAAAAACCAACCCCCAAGATCCTACCCTTGCTTACTTTTTCGCCTTCTTCTCTTCCAAGCATTTCTTTCTTTCTTTCTTTCTTTCTTTATTTATTTATTTATTTATTTTTACTTTTTTCATCCTCTATCTTTCTCTCTCTCTCTCTCTCTCTCTCTCTCTCTCTCTCTCTCTCTTTTTTCTCCCTCTCTCTTCTGTGAGTAAATACAAAGTCGAAACACGTTCGCTTAGAACTTGTCAATGAATAAATTAAATAATCTTTAATGAATGGTATAATATTTAATGAACGATAATCGATGTTTTGTTGAAAACATGAATGAAATTTAAGAATAAAAAATGACATTTGTTTATTTGAAATCTTTTATTTGTCAATTAAATTCGATAAAGGATGGGCTATCATTGTATATTATAACAGTATAAGATCATTAATTAATTAATACTTTCCTTGAGGAAAAATTAAGTTGGAAGGTGGGAATAAAGGGGGAAGGGGAGTGACTCCGGAGAGTTGATGAAACACTACAATATTTTTTTTCCTTTTCTTTTCTTTTTTTCTTTTTCTTTTTTTTTTTTTTTTTTTTTTTTTTGTCAATAGAAATTTTTTTGAAAAAAGTTTCCATAGATATTCTCATTTGTGTCTGGTGATAGTCGAAGAAGACGTTATGGTTCTTCTCGTGTACGATTAGTTCGAGAATCTCGTTCGGAGTTCGCGAGTGTCTCGCGGAAAAGCCTCAAGCGAAACCTTAACAAAAGTTTCACAGTCGAGGAACCAACGACAATAGGAAGAGCCGTGCACCGGGAACGATTTAGCGCTGAATGCGGATGTGGCTAATTTTCTGGGTTGTCCACACAACCTTCCGTTTTAAATCTTCTTCCCTTTTTACCTCCCGCTTTACCTCCCCAACCCCCCTCCCCTCTATTCCCCTTATTCTCCACCCTACGCCTCTTGTCCTACGATCGGTACTCTCCACGGAAATCGGATGCTCCGATCTGCTAACTTTAAGACGCTCCCTTTCCTTCCCTTCCCCTATTTCATCTTTTATTTCAAAAAACACGACGCGTCTCTTTGTCCTAAAAAGAAAAAGAATCCCATTCTTTTATTATTAAATTATTTATTTAAAATTCAATGCTTCTCTGAAAAAAAAAAAGAAAAAGAAAAAAAAACGAGTTGTAGAATAAGTTACAAAGGAAAAAAAAAAGAAAAACAGAGAGAGGGAAGGAGAAAAAAATTAAATTTTTTTTCTTTCTTTTTTTTTTTTTTTTTTTTTTTTTTTTTTTTTTTTTTTTTTTTTTTTTTTTGTATAAATTCATAATATATGAATTAAGTAAATATCCAAGAAGATTTTTAAATAATTTAATTAAATTCATGTAATATGTGATAATGGTGTAATATCTTCGTGCAATCAAAATTAGTCTTAGCCAAATAAATAAAAAAAAAAAGAAAGGAAAAAGAAAAAGAAAAGAAAATAAAGTAAGCTATTTAATTTTTTTGAATGGATTTTCTCTGTTCTTGTCAGATTTAACAAGATACATCTGGAGGATTTTACTTTCATTCAAGAGGAACAAAAAAACAGAAAAAAGAAAGAAAATAATAAAAAGGAAAAAAAGAAAGAAAGAAAAAAATCCTTAATTAATTGATCAGAGCAAGAAAAAAGAAGAATTTCTTTGCGTTTACATCGACTTTCGCATTTTAATTCATATTTATTCTAACACCTGACAAAAAATAATATTGAAAGATATAAAATCAGCTTTTAGTCGATCAATCTCGTAGTTTAACGTTTGAAATCTCCCATTCCATACCATTAGATACATCGAAATTGTTTCTCCGCCTCCCCACCACCCACCCTCCCTCTTTCTCTCTCTCTTTTATTCGAAGTATACATGTACATATATCTATCTATTTGTCTCTCTCTCTCTCTCGTTCTCTCTCTCTCTCTCTCTCTCTCTCTCTCTCTCTTTCTCTCTCTTTTGCTCTGCCTATTTTCCCCGATGATGTACCGACAATTTGAAGAGTTTAAGGCGATCGGTATCGTCCATCCGGTCGAAGCTTTCTCCACGAAAGGGATAAATAGCTCGTAAATAGGGGATAAAAGAAAGAAAGAGGGAAAGAGAGAGAAAGAAATAGCAGCAAACGAGCGAATTACAGAACGTTTACGTGGATATCATTTCGCTTGAATGAACATGGAGAACAAGAGAGATATTTTGTTCTCTCTCTCTCTCTCTCTCTCTCTCTTTTTTCTTTCTTTCTTTCTTTCCTTCTTTCCTTCTTTCCTTCTTTCCTCTTCTCTCTCTCTCTCTCTCTCTCTCTCTCTCTCTATTTTTCTGTTTCTTTTTCCTTTTTCTGTTTTTTTTCTCTTGTTTTTTGTTTCTGATCGAATCCCGATAAAAAAAGTCCTCCAGGAACGATTTCACATCCTCTAGGATTATATTGCCGAGGATCGGCAATCCATGGCATGCAGGAGTATTATGCAGCTCAGGAATCATGCAAATTCGCATAGCCGCCGACAGGATTATAACGAGAAGCGAACTTGTGATCAGGATTCGTGAGTTCGATAAAGAAAGTAAGCTTAACGAGTTATGATCGAATAATGATAAATTCTGCGAACTCTTGTTCAGCAGCTGCCGCTGTTGGCGATCGTTAGTGATCTTCTCTTTCTTTCTCTCTCTCTTTCTTTCTCTCTATCTATCTCTATCTATCATTTTCTCTCTCTCTCTCTATCTCTATCTCTCTCTTTCTTGCTTTCTTTTATCCGTCTTTCTCTTATACTCTCTCGGAGTAAAGCAGGCTCGGTAAGCTTTTTCTCGTCGCGAGAGGAACGATTAATGTCTTCATGAACGCCGCAGGCGACTGACCCCTTCAAGAAAAAGAATTGGAAAAGGAAGAAAAAAGAAAGAGAGATAAAAAGAGATAAAGAGAAGGGAAGGAATGATAAGAAGAAATAGAAACAGAGAAAGAGAGAAAGAGAGATAGAGAGAGAGAGAGAGATTAAAAATTGAATTTTAATTATGTCTAGAAAAATTTATATATATATATATATATATGTGTGTGTGTGTGTGTGTTTGTGTGTGTGTGTTTGTGTGTGTGATGGACAGTGAGTAATAATATGATATTATAGATAATTAAAAAGTGTAGAGAGAGAGAGAGAGAGAGAGAGAGAGACAAGAAGTGATATAAGGAAAGAGAGATGAAAAAGAGAGAGGAATAATTTTAATAAGAATATTATTACGTTTATTCACGATAAAATTGTACGTATATGTGATAACTTTAATTTTTAATAAATAATAATAATAATAAAATTTAATAATAAGTGAAATATAATTTGTCGTTTAAGATATACTTTGAAGGAATGTATGAAGAAATGAGGAGAGTAACGTGCGAGAACGAAATAACGAATGATATAATAAGCCATTAAAAAAAAAAAAAGAAAAGGATTTAAATGGTAAAATGGAAAATGTAAGAAAAAATATGAACGATATAAAAAGTTTTTTTTATAAAAAATCGTCAACGATATAAGAAGCGTAGAAAGAAGTTCAAACGATATCATGAGGAGGACAAAAAGTTTGATGATAAGAAGAGGAGAAATTATTGAAATAAAAATAAACAGAGACGTTTCGAATGAAGAATGGAAGAAAAAAAAAGAAAAAAAAAAGAAAAAAAAAGGAAAAAAAAAAAGCAAGTCTTCTTGTTTTTTCTTCGTCTTGCTCGAAAAAATCCAACAAAGATAGCCAATGCTCATCGAAGAAGATATCTTATTATTAAATTATTAAATAAACGAATGTATTATAGATTGATTTTGACGATTATTATTAGAGATTAGTTGATTTATTATATGAATATTTTTCATTAGCGAACTATATTATTAATTAATAATTGAATGTAATACACGTACGTAGGTATACTTTATTCAGAAAAAAAGAAAAAACAAAAGTAAAATAAAGATTCGATTATAGAATTTTTTAATCGTCTCATAAAATAATAATATTTTTTTCTTTTCTTTCTTTCTTTTTTTTTTTTTTATTTTTTTTTTTAAAGCTTACCGCAAGTCGAGTAAAGATTTTTGTCAAATTAATTATTCTCATACTTATACTTAAATCTTCATTATTGTTCCAAGGAAAAAATGTTTTTAATTTATCGAATTAAAAAAAAAAAAAAAAAAAAAAAAAAAAAAAAAAAAAAAAAAAATAGCTTTAGCAATAAATTACTACTCGTACGTAAAAGAAATGAGAAATTTCTTAAGTAAAGTATAAAATTTATCCGATAAAAACGAATTGATTTCTGTTACAAAAAAAAAAAAAAAGAAAAACAAAAAGAGAGAGAGAGAGAGAGAGAGAGAGAGAACAGATAGAAAAGGAAAAAGAATAGAATAAAATAAAGATAAAATAAAAATAAATAAATAAATAAATAAAAATAAAAAGGAAGGAACGAGTCTCATTGGAGATCATCGCGTTTTCATGGCGCCAGAAGAGCGAGAAACGCTGTATTCGTGTTTTTCGTGTCGACCAGAGGGGAGTGAGTCCTTTCTCTATCTCCTTTCTCTCTCTCCCTCTCTCTCTCTCTCTCTCTCTCTCTCTCTCTCTCTCTCTCTCTTTCTCCGTTTCTCTCTTTCACATCGACGAAAAGGGGGAGGTGCACGGCCGGTTTTCTATTGGCCCTCACCTCAGGGGTGGTTTTTAGCCGAGCTGTCCCGAAGAAAGGAGCTCTTGCACACGCCGCCACACAAAATGTTCTCGCGCTAATGCAGCCTCGCCCGTCTCCCTCTCTCTCTCTCTCTCTCTCTCTCTCTCTCTCTATCTCTCTTTCTCTTTTTTCTCTTTCCACATATATATATATATATATATATATATATATATATATACACGTGCAACCTTCTCTTCGAAAAATTCGTTCGGGTCTCTTTGTAAATGTGTATGTGAGCTCGAAATCCCACCCTACGAAAGAGAGAAAGAGAAAACGTCACTCATAATGGAAACGGTCCCCTTATATTCTCTCCATCCTTCTTTTTTAACGTATCCACATATGATTTCTCTCTCTCTCTCTCTCTCTCTCTCTCTTTCTCTCTCTATCTCTCTCTTTCTCTACTTCACTTTCTCTTTTTCAATCTTTTTTCATTTCTCCTTTTTTCGTCATTCATTTCTACTTTCTATCTCTTTCTCAATCTTTTTTAATATCCCTATCTTTCTCATACTTCTTTATCTTCCTTTTTAATTTTTCTCTTTCTATTTCACTAAATTCTCTTTTTCTTTTTTTATCACTATATTTTAAATTTCTCTCTCTCTCTCTCTCTCTCTCTCTCTCTTTTTCTCTCTTATAATTTCTCCTTTTTTATCCTCTACGATACACGTGTACCATTGGGAATTTTCGAAATATATATATATATATATATATATATATATACACATACATAAATACACACACACACACATACATATTTATAGATGTATATATCCCTGTGCGTCCCATTGTCGTGGAAAGAATGGCCGGAATTTCATAGTTTCGACCATCTTTTCGTACATTTTTACGAGGAAATGCAGCACTAGGGAGATCGTGTTTCGAGCTTTTCCCTCCTTTTTCTTTCGAGAACGACATAGAGGTTCGTTCGTTCATTCGTTCATTCGTTCATTCGTTCGTTCATTCGTTCGTTCGTTCGTTCGTTCGTTCGTTCCATCCTTCCTTCCACAACCTTCTTTCTTTTCTTTCTTTTCCTTCCATCTTCTTTTACTGATCTATGTGAAAGTAAAAAGGAAGAAAAAAAAGGAAATAGGAAGTTGGCATAGAAAGGGAAGAAAAAGGGGGAGGGGAGGAGAGGAAAAAAGAAAGTTAGAAATGTTTAATCTTAAGTTTAGAAATTTAAAAAAAAAAAGAAATGGAAAAAAAATGGAAAAAGATTTTTTATTTTTACAAAGAAATTTTATTGGAATTATTTCATTATATTACGAACTCTGTCGATTTCAATATTATCGAGAATACATTTATATCTCATACGATTAATTTCTAACAACAATTAGATCTTTTTAAATTCTTTTTCGTACTTTTTTTTTTTTTTTTTTATAACATTGAAACGTCTAATATAAAGTACACTTTAAAACTTTGTTATTTTCAAAGTATCGATGTGTTATTTTCTTTTTTCTGTTTCTCTCCTCCTCTCCCCCCGCCCGCTCATAAAAACTCAATATAAAATTATTAGAAAGAAAATTGTCGGAATGAAAGAAAAAAAGAAAAAGAATTTCTATCGTAATATTACGATATCTAGATCACTCGAGGTTTTATTCTTTCTATTTGAAATTAGAAAAACTAGTAACTAGTTCGTACGTCCGTCCAATCGTTTGTCCATCACGATAGAAAATATCCGTGGAAGGTTTTCTTTTTTCCTTCTTTTTTTTCTCTTTTTTTTTTTTTTTTTTTTTTTTTTTTTTTTTTCTTTCTTTCCGAATGCTAGATTCGATTGGTGGAACGCATAACGAAGAGGAGACATCCTCTAATTTATTTAGAAGACGACGAGCACGTCTCTCGTGCGTTCCCTTGCGATTCTATACTCTATAGGCGTTCACTCTTCCTCTCTCTCTCTCTCTTTCTCTCTCTCTTTCTCTCTCTCTCTCTCTCTAACATGAAAAGAAAGGATTTAAGTGGGTGGTATCGTGACTGAATCAAACGTCAATCGTGTCTCTGGGACAGTCCACGTGAAAGCGTTGTAAAACGTTAAGTATCTACAAGTCGAGGAAAATCAATCTGATTTCAAAGCATACGTGGAGAATACATAAGTACATATATACATGTATACATATATACATGTATATACACATACACATATATGTTTGTAACCCTTTTCTATACTTTTTAAGCTTCGTCGAAATCGATCGTATAAAGTGTATCCAACCATAGCAAATTTTCATTCTGTTTTATTTAACAATTTCGATTAAATTTGACATCTCGTACGTTTCATTTGACACATTTATTTTTCTGTGCTTAACATTTTTCCTTTTTCTTTTCTTTTTTTTTTTCTTTTTTTTTTTTTTTTTTCATTTCTTTTCTTTTTTTTTCTTATCTTTTTTCCTTTTCTTTTCCTTTATATCTTAACGAAATTATAATATATTGTAGATTTTCTTTTTAATTCGTTTCGTAACTTCATTTTAATTATTCGCCTGTATTATTTACATATTATTTACAACTCGTCGTTTTTCACTTTTCTTTTTTTTTTTTTTCTTTTTTATCAATTTAAATATTTATTTTTACAAATCGAGAAACATTTAAACATGAACAAATTCTTTTTTCTTTCGGATTTATATTATATTTTAAAATGTGATAAAACGTGACATTTAATTTGACAAAAATCAATTCAAATTTCCATTTGATATACGTATATACGATAGGTATATCTATATATAATTCATTTATAATATGAAACATTTATATATATATATATGTATATGTATATAGGACTTTGGAAATACGAAAATACTCGTAGAAAGAGATATTAAAATGGAAGAAGAAGAAGAAGAAGAAGAAGAAAAAAAAGAGTCGTCTTCGTACTTTCCTATAGTAAAGTTTTAGTGTCAGAGAACAACAACGACGAGGAGAAGAAATAGTTCTGGACATGTTTTATCAACTTCTTGTTATCCACTTTGCCGCGTTCCGTAACTTGAAGTGGAGCAACGAGCCTATGGATAAAGACACGGACTCCTTAGTTTCGTGTACTTTCGTTATTTTCCAAACTTTTATCGTTAGGAAAACTCTACTCGTAGGTGCTGAATCGCGTCAGAGAATGTTGGAAGAAAGGAAAAAAAAAAAAAAAAAGAGAACAAAACAAAAACTTTTCTCTATCTTTTATTTTTCGACAAAACCATTAAGATTTAAACATATAAATTAATGATAAAAGTGATTTGAAATGTGTCTCAATGACGATCATTTTTGAAACGTTTTAAAATAAAGAATTAAATATGAATTAAAATTGATACGACGTTATTTCTATTATTAATTTTTTTTTTTCTTTTTTTTTTTCAAATTTGTCTCCCATTATGATATAATTATATCATATTAGTGAGATTAAAATCCATGTGAAGTTTTTAGAGTATTGAATATTTTTTATCAAGAAATTAATTTAACGTATTAATTAGAATTAATATAAAAAAATATTATTGACGATTATTAAATCTTTCTATGAAATTGTATTGAATTTAGAATTAATTATATCTTCTCGTTATAAATCGTTATTATTGAAAGACGAAGAAGAAGACGAAGAAGAAGAAGAAAAATAAAACTTGAGTTAAATGCGAAACGAGTTACATTCATACATAAATACGTACATAAATAGGTTCTTAAAACATAAGAATCTTATGTTAGAAGCGCGTCACGTAGCAATTACGTTAGTTCGTTCGTTTGAAAATTTAATTATTCCCTTTTTCGTTCCTTTCCACGGGTTCTCAAGTGTTCATTCACGGAATGGCACGTGCAAGATCGACTTCCGGGAGGAAATAAGACGATGAGAGACGAACGTTACACCGATATTAACCTTCTCTCGCGTGTGTGTCTCTACTTCTCATCTTCCTCTTTTGATCATAGGTTTACTCGTTTCCTGGCAGACGTGGAGACACGACGAGACGTCAATCTTCAAGTTCCCTTTAGAAATACACGGTCTTTGTCATTTATTATTCCATCCTTAATGATCACTATGTGTCGACGCATTTAATATTATTATACTCCAATAACATTTTCTATTCAGTCTCGTAAATTCACATTTATCTTCGAGTGAAGTCATTCTTTCGGTTAATAATTTCTTTTTTTTTTTTTTTTTTTATTTAATAACATTTTTAATTATTTTTATATATTAAATTGATAATTCAGGGGTTTTTTTTTTTTTTTTAAGAAAAAACGAACAAAATGACTCGTACAATAATTATGAATATTTTTATTAACTCGTGCGATAAAAATTTTTACAATAGTTCATTCAAACGGTATACGGATTTTCTTGATACATTTTCAATCGTGATTCGTCGTAGGAAATCGTTTCGTCCAAATTTATAACATTTAATACGAACGAAAAATTGTTCACCCCGAAGATCAAATGATTTATTTGATTTTGATTCATTCGATGCGTTTCGTACTTTCGCGAAATCATAGTTATTCGGAAATGGGCGTGCTGCGTAATATTAAAATAACGAAAAAAAAAAAAAAGAAAAGAAAAGAAAAGACTAAGGAAAAAGAAAATTTTAAGAGAAAATTAAAAATAAAAAATAAAAATAAAGCACGTTAAATCAACGTATCGTTCGATAAAACGTGTAATCATCGATATCTACAAATTGAACGCGTACTTTTTTCCTTCTTGTACGATGGCACTGTAGTAGTAGTAGTAGTAGTACAACATCGGTACAGTTTGTTGTGTGTGCCAAGATCGAATGAGTCGACGAGATCGTAAGTCTGCTTTTTTTGTCGTTATAGCACGATTTTCATTAAATTTCGCGATCGACCAATCGCCGATTTATTACTCGGTGAACATCGACCGACCGATTTTTTTTTTCTTTTTACTTTTTTATTTTTTTTTTTTTTTATTTTTTTCTTTTTTTTCTTTTTTTTGTTTGATCATCCTCACCGAGCTTATAAAAACATCGATTCGATTTATCGATACACTCTGTATATCTTACGTTCTTATTGTTTATATATGTATATATATGTATATTTTTTTTTTTTTTTTTTATACCATTCCCATCATTTTTATTAACATTTTTCATCTCGGCACTTTAGATATTATTTCTATTGTTTCTTTAATAATTTACCTTATCCAGAATTATTTCACAGTCGTTGCTATCCCATAGATATTTCTATTACAATTATATTTCGAAAAATCTTATCAATCATTATTTATTCTAAATTTAATTTTAATTTTCAAAATTGACATCGAAAAATTCAATAAATAACTGTATATAATATACTATGAAAATCTATCGTCTTAACTGATTACGAAATTAATTAAAAACATTAGAAAAATTTCATTAACGTGTCATATTGCAAAAATTGTTTTATAATCCTTAAACGTTACATTATTTATATATCTTTTATGTGTGTGTGTGTTTATTATGCTTAAACAGACGCACGAACACATAAAACTCTCACGTAAACGCGTCTCTAAGGATCCTAGAAAAGACTTTCAGGGCGTTGGAAGGATCAGTAAAAAAAAAAAAAAAAAAAAAAAAAAAAAAAAAAATAAATAAATAAAAATAAAAAAAAAGAAAAGAAAAAAGGGCTTGACAGACACGTAACGGAGAGGAGAGAGGACCGGCTCGTAATCCGATCCAAGAAATCTATGTCGATAGGGCAATAATTAGGCTGCTTACACGATGAAATGAGAGAGAAGAGAGAGAAAGAGAGAGAAAGAGAGAAAGAAGACATGTCGGCTCTTTCTCTCTGAACCCTTCTTCTTTTCTTTCCTCTCGTCAGTGGCGGCAACGATGCCGGCAGAAGGGCAAAGAGAGAAAGAGATAGAGAGAGAGAGAGAGAGAGAGAAAGAGAGAAAGAGAGAGAAAGAGAAAGAGAGATGGACAGATTCTTAATATACACAATCTCATATGTATATATATATATATATAAATCTCTTTATATGTAAAGTTATACTCATATAGGCGCGCTCGTATTGGTCTCCATTGGTACACCCTTTTATCCCTTTTCGACGTACGCACCGCCTTGAATAGCTAAACTAGAGCTACCCAAGTGAAGGCTGGTTCCTTCGCGGTTTGCCACACAGATTCGCACGCATCTACACACACACACACACACACACACACACACACACATATATATATGTATATATATATATATATTTAAAGAGGAGGAGGAAGAAGAAGAGAAAAAGGAGGAGGAGAAGGAGAAGGAGGAGGAAGAAGAGAAACGATCTCTGCCATCACATACACACACACACATATATATGTACATGGAAAGAATCTTGTGACGTTCCTGTGAACTGCACTTTATATTAATATGTGTGTGTAAGTTGAGAATAAAAGATAGAGAGAGAGAGAGGGAGAGTATATATATATATATATATAAGGGGTGGGATGGGAGGGAATAGAGGGGTGGACTTTTGGGTATAATGGCGGCTTCGGCACAAGGACCCCCAAAAGAAAGCCATAGATATCGCATTGCACGGCAGGGACTGACGGGACAAAACAACTCAGGCCCATCGACAATAGGAGGGACGAGAGATGAAGAGAGAGAATCATTGAAGAAAGAGAGAGAGAGAGAAAGAGAGAGAAAGAGAAACTCGTAGAACGGAGAGGGTGGATGGGAGGCTAACGTCAAGAGAGAGAGAGAGAGAGATAGAGAGAGAGATAGAGAGTAAAGGATAGCTTTAGTCTATGTTACGTTTTATTGAGAAAGAGAGAGAGAGAGAGAGATACTTTGGGTCCTTCTCGCGTGCCGATCCATTAATTAACCATCGCCATTTCTTTATCAACTTTGCCGACAGTGAGAGAGAAAGAGAGAGAGAGAGAGAGAGAGAGAGAGAGAGAGAGAGAGAGAGAGAGAGAGAGAGAGAGAGAGACAGAGACTGTGTATGATAGATTTGAATTGATATGTGCATATATATGTATATATATATATATATATATATATATATATTTAATTATTTATTAAATGATGATTTTGAACCTGTATAGCGTGTAGTAAAGATTTAATACATTAATTTTATTAAATAATTCGTTCAAAAAATCTGATATTAATGAAATAAAAAATAAACACAAAAAAAAAATATATATATATATATGTACGTATTTATAAATATACATTTTTCTCTCGACGTTAAATCGTATAATGTTAATTAAATGAAACAATGAAGGATTTAAAAAAGGTAAATGAAAGAAAAAATATTTTTCAAATTTATCGAAGATCATTCGCTATTCCCAAAAAATAAAACTATTTATTCTTTTTGTTAAACGCATAAATGCGATTCAATGATACGATAGACATGACGAATAATCAAATTGAAAAGTTATCTAATAGAATAGAAAAGAAGAAAGAATAGAAAGGAAAAAAAAATAAATAATAATAATAATAATAATAATAATAATAATAATAATAATAATAATAATAATAATAATAATAATAATAGAAGTCTCGATCGACGAGGAAGAGAGGACATCGACATCACAACTCGTTCGCTATTGTCGTTTGCGTCACTTTTATTATCTTTAGAATACCTTATCGTTCATGCAAGCAAAGCTATAGTTTGCATTACTTTATTTTTCCTTTTTCCAATTTCTTTCTTTTTTTCTTTTTTCTTTTTTTTTTTTTCTTTCCTTTTGTATTCTCTCCCTTCAATATTATTCTTTTTTCTTTTGTTTTTTTTTTCTTATTCGACGATTACGTATCGTTTCGAACAAAATGATTTCACTCTCATCGCGATGCACACGATTATGGTTAGACATATATATATATATATATATATATATATATATATATATATATAGAGAGTGATAAAGACGATGATGACGACGACAATGATAGTTATAACAGTCAGCAAAGGGACATTGACTGTTCTCTCAAGAATAAATGAATAATTAAACTATGCAATAACGTATACGTGGTAGATACGCGATATTTACGTTGGTGGAAATGTCCTCACGTTCCGACATCTAGGCACCAATGTCTATGAATCTAAATAGATAGATAGATAGATAGATAGATAGATAGATAGGTAGATAAATAGATATATAGATAGATAGACGTGATCAATCATTATCGGATTACTCTTGGAAATTTTATAATAATCTTCATTGATTTCTGTTAAATTAATTTTCTTAGAATAATTGCATACCTTAAAAGATTCCTATAAGTCAATTCTTACTTAACGAAATTTTATAGAGTAAAGTTATACCATTGAAAGAATATAATTATATGTTAATCAATTGCATTCATTTATGTTATTACAAACGTTTAACGTTTGTAGAGTTAATAATATAAAATGATAATTAAATCGATTCGAGAACTTTTAACACGCGTGGAAAATTTTATTTGAAAATATGATGATTGTTACGAATAAATGTATAAACGTTATTCCCCTTGGATAAATATGAATTTATTTTCATTTTAAAATACAATAACTAAACGATGCTTTTTTTTTTTTTTTTTATACGATCATAAAGCTAGATAAAATAATTATTAATCTATTACTATATCATTATTTATAATAAAGATGAAATTAAACGGTCAATAGGAAATCAAATGAAAAATGTTTAAGAACGAAAAAATACACACACGTACACACACACACACACACACGCATATATATATATATACATATATATACAGATAAACAATAAAGACATAAATACCAACACATAGATACACAGAGATAGATATAATAATTCGATCGATCGCAAGCAGCCGTCAGTTATGCGCGTAAACGCGAAGCGTCGGACATGGCGGCACGAAAGGCGATTTGTCATTCGCGAAATAACTCGAACGTTCTCTCCTTCTCTCGAGTAGGTATTACGTTTAATGCTCAACACGATCAATTTCACCTACCAAGTGTAACGTAAGCACATACGTTTGTAAGAAAGAGAAAGAGAGATAGATAGATAGATAGATAGGTAGGTAGATAGGTAGATAGATAGATAGATAGACAGAGATAGATAGAGAGAGGGGAAGGGAGAGAAAGAGAGAGAGAGAGAGAGAGAGAGAATGTGCGCGCGTGCTCATAGGCATCGTAACTTAATCGATAAGTCGCATTTAGACCTCTCACCCCACCTCACCGACCTTCCCTACGATTTCTATTTCTAGATATACACTCGACTAGGAATAGTTAATGACGTTCGAAACAGACGTACTTAGGGTACATGCACACATACATACATACATACATACGTACGTACATACATACATACATACATACATACATACATACATAGATACGCATGTACGATTCGATTTGATCGTCTAAAGCAGTCAAACTCTTCCAGTTTGTCTCTCATTTTCAATTAAATTTCATGTGTTGATTTTCATCGAAAGTTAACGCACGAATTCGATTACATAATACTAAAATGTTAATTTGATATTACATGTATGTTTAATGTTTAATCGCATTCACGAGTGTCAGTTCGTCTCATTTTCAATTGAATTCCGTGTAAATTGTATTTATCATTTATATCCATATTATGATACGATTTTCGTAATTTTATAAGAGTTGTAGGACATTTTGTTGAGGCCATATATTTATCTGTGATTTATTTATTAATTGTAGTAATAATTATGCTAATAATTGCTTAATGTTCTTTTTTTCTTTTCTTTCTTCCTTTTTTGAATAATAACATTTCATTTATTGTTCAAGATAAATATGTTAATTGCGACTAAAGTATGCAAAAATTTTCTTCTCGGACAGGATTTGCAATAGGATTTAATAATAATTAAACACAAATTAAGTATCGATTATCGATGATAATGTTAATCATCGATAATCGGTATCACTTTATTTTAAGTTTTAAAAACGTGAGAAATGACTTTTTAAACGTTATTTCTATTAATCGATTATAATACAATGAATTATTATTGAATACGATTAATTAACAAACGATCGGATAAATCTCGAATGAATTTTAAACGTTACAGAAAAATAAATTTTCAAACGTATACGCGCGCACACAAAACAATCGATATTATCATTTCTATGTCCGTATGAATCGTGGAAAGTAATTAAGAGAACAAAAAAAAAAAAAGAAAAAAAAAAAAGAAAAAAGAAAAAAGAAAAAGAAAAAAAGAAGAAAATAAATAAATAAATACATTAAAACAAAAATAAAAATAAGTGAATAAAGAAAAGATAAATCTTAGATTTTATTCGTGTTATAACGCGATTGGATTTTCAAGATTGACAAAAAAAGAAAGAGAAAAAGAAAAAGAAAAAAAGAGAAAGAAAACGGACATAATTCAGTTGGATTGATCGAAATCCATTGTAGAGGAGTCCCGTTTACCGAAACTATCAATTGATGCCGTGGCACAAACAACGCCGTACGGCGTAATACACACACGCAGCTGCACCCCCTCCCGTGAACATCGCAATCCAAACAGAGAACGGATATATCTTCTCGTTCCTCGTTCGTCCATCTGTCGTTGTGTAACGGAACACCGGCTAATAGTATTAGAAATATATATATATATATATATATATATATATATATATATGTACATACATATATATGTATATACATACATATGTAGTTCTCTGTTATATCTATGTGTATTTCTGTGTACACTGTATGTGTCATGAACACTAAACTACCCCTGTGGAAGCACTCGATCGAAGAACCCCCTATATGCTTTCGTTCCTTCTTCGTTTCTCTCCCAAGCACGTAGATTACGTCTGTAAATGCCCCTTTGCGCGATCGTACTCTGATCTGCTTTTTTCTTTTTTTTCTCTCTCTTTTCTCTTTTCTTTCTTCTTCTTCTTCTTCTTCTTCTTCTTCTTCTTCTTCTTCTTCTTCTTCTTCTCCATCTTCTTCCCTAAAATCCACTAAACGAGATGTAGACTTTATTAATTTTTTCTTCGCGAACGATAGAAATGATCCCTTTGCTCTTTTCTTGTTTTGTTTTTTTTTCTTTTTCTTTCTTTCTTTCTTTCTTTCTTTCTTTCTTTTCCTTAACGTTTGATCAATATAATTCTAATGAGGATTATCTTCTCTTAACAATTGTTTGTCATAGTTTGTTGTTGTCGTATGATATATCCCATACATGCGACAAGTTTATAATACAAGTTCACAAAGTTATAATTACAAGTTTATATTATAGAAATTTGATAGAATTTTATATACATCCGTATGTCTTTATTATTAATCAAATTAATTCTTATCAATGTGATAATTATTATTGAAAAATTGCGAAGATCGTTTGAGCTTCATGCATTGTTATATTTTAATATTAAAACGTGACATTAAACTTCAAATGGGAGAACTCGTGAAAAAAAAAAAATGTATATATATATATATATATACATATAAAAATCAATAAGAAGTAATTTAGAGAAAACTTTGAATATTTTTAACGAGTCGAATATTTTCGTTTCTTTTTTTTTCCCTTTTGTTTTGTTTTGTTTTTCTTCGTCTTCTTCTTTTTTCTCTTTTTTTTAGGTGATAGAAAACCCGATAGAAACGTAATAAGAAAATCTCAAGTGGATTGACCACTTTGGAAAATTGCAAGAAGATAAATAGCATTTTTTTTTACGAGAACTTATGATTTCCTGGTAACAAATAACAAGCCGAAATTTACGTGTTAGTTGGAAATAGCCTAGCTATATCGAACGCTCTAATAACTATTGCCATTTATCCTATTATATCCCGATGTTTTTTATGTAGCGGAAAAATCTCATTCATACATTTTAATATACGAATCGATATTATTAATAATATATGAAGCATAATATATATATATATATATATATATATATATATATATATATATATTATTTTCCATTGTCTAAATTTCATTCCTAACAATGGAAACTAATGAACGAACGAGAAATAGTTGGGATTAAAGCAAGGGGGAATGATGTCGAAATAAAATGAAATTCGGCGATTGATTAAAAATTGATGATAAATAAACGAAACGAAACAAAAAAAAATAAAAATAAAAAACAAAGGAAGGGGGGAACGAATTAAGAAGAAAAAGAAAACGCAAGTTAACTAACAACTTGAATTAGTATTCGACTCCTTTTAAGAGGGTTGCAAAACTTCTCTCTCTCTCTCTCTCGCTCTTTCTCTCTCACTCTATCTCTCTCTCTCTCTCTCTCTCTTTCTCTCTCTGTCTGTATCTCACTCGCGCGTGTTTCTGGAAACGTCTCGCGAATCGTTCCGGGTTGCCAGGCGCGAAGAAACACCAAGGGGAGAAAGGGAAGTTAACGTGCAACTGACATCCCTCTCTTACCCCTCAACCCTACCCCATTTCATCCTTAAAAGAAAGATAGAGATAGAGAGAAGCAGCGAAACGACGGGTGGACAGAGAAATTCGAAAGTCGTGACGAGCTCGGGAACCACGAGCAGGCGCCGTGGAGACGGCGGAGATTCTGCCTTTTTGTTTGTCTGTTTGTTTGTTTGTTCCGGGCGTTTCGTTACCGCGTTGGTTAGCTACTTCACTCCCTACTAGCATCCCCCTTCTATCTTTCTCATATACTTCTACACCCTCTCTAAATCTCTCTTTCTCTCTATTTCTCTCTTTCTCTCTTTCTTTATCTCTATCTCTATCTCTTTTCATTTCTATCTTTCTCACTGTTCTTCTTTCTTTATGTTTTCCTCTTCTTATATTTTTCATTGACTTTATCATCCTCTCTCTCTCTCTCTCTCTTTCTCTCTTTCTCTCTTTCTCTCTTTCTCTTTCTCTCTATCTTTCTCTCTTTCTCTTTCTCTCTATCTTTCTCTCTCTTTTTCTCTTTCACCGGCTTTCTCACTTTTTGTCACTGTCCTTTTTCTTTCTCTTTTCTTTTTTTTTTTTTCTTCCCTCACTATATTATACATAATTTTATTCATATCATTAATTCATTATCTTTCATATAATTTTACAGATAGAATTTTGATATAATCATTATATTCTTTGTTAAAATTCGAATCATTGAAAGTATTACATTTGTATGACGATAGTATCCGTTCTAACTTCTTACGTTATTTTCACGTCAATAGTTTTACAATGAAAAATTCTACATGCGAACGATACTTATGTGAAATAACAGGGAGTAAATAGCTATCACGCGACGTTCATTACTGTCTCGATTCTTCTTCATTCGCTGACGAATCAACGAGCTAATCTCAACGTGTGTTCTCGTAGAGTTAAGTATTTTATTGAAATGTCGGCACGCGAGTCGAGTTGAAAAAAAGAAAAAAAAAGAAAAAAGGGAAAGAAAGAAAGAAAGAAAGAAAGAAGGAAAGAAAAAAAAGTAACAAAAAGAAAAAAAAAATGGATAAAAGTCCTCGAACGAGTAATCTACAATGAACATTCTTTTTTTATAAAATAAAAAAAAAAAAATTTTCATTAAGCCTTATTCATAAGTTTTACGGAATTTAATTAAAATGATTTTTGTTGCAAAATAAAAATGAAGAGAATGAGAGAATGGAATTAATGAAAATTATGAAAGAATGATTAATATCTTTTTTCTTTTTTCCTTTTCTTTTCTTTTTATTTCTTTTTTTTTCTTTTTTCTTTTTTTTTTTTTCTCTTTTTGACAAAATGTAAATCACATCGAAAATGATCTAAAATTAATTAATACTATACAATAGTTACAATTGTTCACAATCTCTCTCTCTCTCTCTCTCTCTCTCTCTCTCTCTCTCTCGCTTTCTCTGATCTTTCAAATCTATCATTTTTCATAATAACATAACAATGGCATAGATTAATTCGCACAGTAATATCTGAATAGTAATAATAAAAATTAAAATAAATTCAAGTATTAATAACAATAAAGAAAATGAATACGAATATGATGCGAATTTTCTTGAAGAGAAAAAGAGAGAGAGAGAGAGAGAGAGAGAGAGAGAGAGAGAAAGAGATAGAGATAAGGAAAAAAAGAGAGAAAGAGAGAGAAAGACACTTTAGAAAAGAAATAAAGAAAGAGATAGAGATAGAGGGAGTGACTCGTTGAGCTAACTCTCGTCACGCACATGCTGCAACGACCTTTTGCATCAAAAGCTTTTGTTTATGGGCCGAGAAGATTTATAGGCCGCACAGCGATGTGTACATATAGCATCTTGCTACGCTCTATCCGTACCGAGATCTCTCCTCGAAATGTCGTCAACGTCCGAGCGTACACCCTTCTTCTCTCTCTCTCTCTCTCTCTCTTTCTCTCTCTCTTTCTCTCTCTCTCTTTCTCTGTATCTCTCTTTCTTTCTACTATCTTTCCACTCTCGACTACTTTTATACATCAAACATCAAGTTTCTTTCTCTATATTGTTTCTACGAAAACACTTCGTAAAACAAACTACGTCGATCGGTCAATTTTACTCTTCTACAATTTTTTTTTTCTTTTCTTCTTTTTTTTTTCTTTTTTTTTTTCTTTTCTTTTTTTTTTGTTATTTTTCCTATTTTTCTTTTTCCTCAGAAACTTTTAGTACTTATATATAATCAATACGAATGTTTTCTTTTCACTTGACTTTTTAGAAAATGTATCTCTATATGTTTGTGTGTGTGTGTGTGTATATTCGTTTCATTTGATAAAAATCCTTGTAGCCATTTTCGAGATGATGAAGAGCAAAAAAAGAAAAAAAAAGAAAAAAGACAAAGAAAAAAAAAATTGACGAGAATAAAAATTGAAAAAGAATCATCGATCGACGTTTCATTTATTTATTCCATAATATCAAAATTAATTATTCTCATTTGTTCTCATAGGAGAAATATTTTTTTTCAAGTCAATTCATTCCTAACGAAATCAATTTGATTAATCGTTAATTGAATATCATAAGGGAAAAGAAATTTTCTATTTTCAAATCATCGAGCCAATCTTGAATATTCTTTATTGAATATAAAATGTATGCGGTGTAATTCTTTCCTTTTTTCATTTTCATTTCTTTTTTTTTTTTTTTTTTTTTTTTTTTTTTTTTTTTTTTTTTTTTTTTTCTTATCTTTTATGCACCGATACACAAAGTTTCTTCGCTCATATGATTACATATGTATATGTGATTTGAGAATAGCAAGTATAGCACGTTATTATTCATACCGCCTACGTTGTCCAAGGTGCGTTAACGGTCACACGGATTGTTTTCAAGCTAGTCAGTAAGAAAACCATAGGGAGTTGTTGAATAGACATATTGTAAGTATACCTAAGTGAGAGAAAGAGAGAGAGAGAGAGAGAGACTACGCGACGGAAACATCATTTCTAAAAAAAAGAGAGAGAGAGGAAATATACGCTAATAAAAGTAAGATTTATAGAGATTCTAAAGTGTCAAAGGGATGAACATATAAATAGTTTAAACAATCGAAAGAAAAAAAAAAAAGAAGAAAAAAAAAAAAAGAAAGAAAAATAGAAAGGAAGGAAGAGAATATAAAATTCGAAAGATTCTCAAGCTCGTCATAACTCTGATAGTTTATGAAGTTGTCGTGAGTTAGACGTTGAAAGAACTTAGAGATCGATTTTTGAACGGATAAACGTGCTTATAAGGCGCGATAAATTCATCGTTCCTACTCGTGGAACGCGGCTTATCTCGGACAAAAGCGAAAGAATTCGCTTCTGGAACGTAGATAAGAAATAACTTCTTGGCTATGGTATATATCGTTTGGTGTTTTAACTTATAATACAAGTTTACAGAGATTCGCCAGGCGTCGCTCTCCATCGTATATAACCGGTCGTTCGGTGTCTCCATATTTAGTAACTTACATTTTATACCAGAAAACATGAAATATTTCTTCGCTTCGTCTATATATATATATATATATATATATATATATATATATATGGTAGGTTAATAAAAAAGATTTCACGGAAACACTTTTTTTTTCCTCGTGTAGAAGATCGAACCAACTTCGATTTGATTTTGTTGAAAAATACTTCATTAAAGATTTCCAATTATTCCAGATTTATTAAATGATATAGTCAGAATAACTCGAAGTTAATATTACAAAGTTATTTTACAACGTTGAAAAATAAATTAACTTTACTTAATCAATTTAATTAATATTCTTATGATATTTTAAGGAAAATTTTAAGAAATCCAAAAGTTTGCGTCATTTGTATCGTCCAATTTAATTTTTCTTTAAATGAATTCTATTTTTAATGGATCATCACAATAAAAAACGTTTGATGTCAATGATTTTATCAGAACGATATACAGTATGATATACAAAGAAGTTTCATGAATTAACGATTTATGATTTTAGATTATCTCAAAGCTAATGTATTATTAAATATATTTGTAAGATATGAAAGAAACGATTATGTTAAATCCAATTGAATTATTACTATAACATTCTTTCAAAAGAAAATTGATAAGTTTATTTTACGTTGTCGTTTTTTACGATCTATAGATGTATACAAATTATACTTCAGAAACTGAATGCACACTTCGAATAATCGCCCGCATGACATAGTCAATATGAGAACAATGAGAAAAGAGGAAGCTTCTCTCTCTCTCTCTCTCTCTCTCTCTCTCTCTTCATCGTCTACATATGTAGGTATTCGTAGTCTTGATGAGTAAGAAGTATGATTACGTCTAATAATCAAACAATAAGTTTCGGAATTAATCGCGAGAGCCCCGATACTAAATCATTCTTATCATTCTCACGAGAACCGGTGTTAGAACAAAGAGAGAAATAAAAAATACATAGGAATGAATTATTTTATTTTCTTTTTTTTTTCTTTTTTTTTTTTTTTCTTTTTTCATTGACGACAATGAAATTAATTTTAATCCATAAGTATTAACCGATAAATTTAATAGAAACGTTTAAGATAAATCTATTAGATTTTGATTCGAAAATTCACATAAGGTTGTAAGAATATCCTACGGGGGAGGGAGGAAAAATGATCTCGATACTTTCAAAAAATTCATCCCATCTTTATTTGTACGTAATAAAAACGAAAGAAAATTGTAACTACGACATTAAATATACTAAATGAAAAGAAAAAAAAAAAAAAAAGAAAAAAAATGAAAACTCGTTCAGAAAAAATCCTCTAGAAAAAGATTTCTTCGCGAGAGCTAGAGAGAGAGAGAGAGAGAGAGTGAGAGAGAGAGAGAAAAGATAAAATGAATCTAAACAAAACAAAACAATAAAAAAAAAGAACAGGAACGAGCGAACGAACGAAAGAGAACAAAAAAAAGGGGCAAAAATGATTGAAAAAAAATGTGTCGGGAGAGAAGGAAGCAAAGCGCAAAAAGGAAAAAAGAAAAACGAAAAAAGAAAAAAAAAGAACAGAAAGAAAAAAGAAAATTCTCTTCGTAAAATTCTCCGTCGGATTTTGTGTCCCGAAAACGTGCTACCTTGAACGTGGTCGCGAAACGAATGCCATAGGTCTCTCCGTCTTCGTCTGGCTACCCCCTCCACGCTTTGACTTGGGAAGAGTGAACGCGCGCGCGCGCGCGCGCGTTCGCTCGCCCTCAGCAGCGCAATTCGATGCGACGATCTACGCTTAGGTTAGTAGGAGAGGTGGGAGGTGGGGGATGGGCAGCTATCCCCATTTATTGCGCTTCGTTCTTGGTGGTGGGAGAAACGGCGCGTCGGTCACGTGGGCGGCGCCATATTCGAGCCACGCCCAATCGCGTTGCCCCTTTACCAGCCCGGCGCGCTCGTCAAATGTTTTTCGTCGCGGATTATGACGCGATCTGCGCGATTATGACCACCTCTACCTCTCTCTTCTTCTCTCTCTCGCTCCATCTCTCTCTTGCTCTCTCTCTCTCTCTCTCTCTCTCTCTCGCTAACTTCCCCTTCTCCAACACACCCAGAACGTACTTTCCCTCACCCCCTCTTTCTCTTACTCACTCTCTCTCCTCTCTCTCTCTCTCTCTCTCTCTCTCTTTCGCCCTTTTCACATTCTAGATTCTTCCTTTTACTTCTCTCTTTCTCTTTCTGTTGCTTACCTCAGCAAGCTTGAATTTGTTCTCCCTGTCTTCTTTCAGCAGCACAACCCGCTACGGCTAGGTCGTTCTCTACGACGTTGGACGTGTATGTAGAGGGCATCTAAACTACCCCCACCCCTTGCGCAGCTTTCTCTCTCTCTCTCTCTCTCTCTCTCTCTCTCTCTCTCTCTCGCTCTCGCTCGCTTGCTCGCTCGTTCTTCGTTGAACGTATTCCGTGCGCGACGAACGCACGGAATACACGATCTCCTCCACGTATCTCCTTTTCCTCTCTTTCTATCTTTCGTTTCTTTCTTTTTCCTATTCTTTTTTTCTTCTCTTTCTTTACTTTTTCTTCTTTTTCTTTTTTTTTTTTTTTTTTCCTTTTTTCCTTCTCCCTTCTACAGGCTTCGCACAGAAACTCTCTCGCGGCCTTTTCCGAAGGCTACTACTACCTTTGGCTCGTGTAAAGACCGGCTACTCTAACGTGGCATCGATCGCCACCGTCAGCCTCATCCTCCTTGTCTCTGAGTCGTCTCAAACCCACGGATGTTCTTCTTCTTCTTCTTCTTCTTCTTCTACTTCTTCGTTTTCTCCTTCTTTTTCTTTTCTTCGATCCTCTGAGAGAGAAAGAAAGAGAGAGAGAGGGTGGGATGGAGAAGAAGGGGGTGGGATAATAATGATCAGTAATAGTTGAGCAAGGAAAGGAAATAAAGAAAAGATCATCAGAATCAAGAGAAAAATAGCAGGAAAAGGAAATTATTTGAAGTGGTTAATCAAGAAAATTGAGATCATCAGAAATTGTTGATCAGGAAGAAGAGAAATTGAGAGTTGGAGATCATTGGAATCGCTTGGTCAAAGAAATAAAAAAGAAATGGAGCTGATCAGAATTACTTGGTCAATGCAATGAGAGAGAAAGAGAGACAGAGAGAGAGAGAGAGAGAGAGAGATGATGATGATGATGATGATGATGATCAGGATCACTTTGTCCAAAGAAACGAGACAGAAGTAGATGATCAGTAGTAACTGGTTGAGAGAGAAAAAGAGATAGAGACTGATAAGGAGCTATAGAAAGAGAAATACACGTTTAAGAGATCCTAGTTTACAAGTATGGCTTGCTGATTGGATGGACAGCTTTCTTTCTTACGATATTCTTAGCCTTCCCTTGACGCGTGAACGAGAATTTAATGGTGCAGATCGGTGAGAAAGTTTTTCCGATGGAATGATTTACGCGGTTTTGCTTTTAACGACCTCTCAGCAACTCTTTATCTATCTCATTCTCTCTAAAACTACTACCTCTCTATCTATCTATCTATTTATTTATCCGTATATCTGTCTTTACGCGCCTCACGTGAGAATGAGAGTGCTTGCCAGAGAACGAGACTGAATTGGATGTAGCAAACTCGTTTGGTCTTTACTTGGAATTTCTTTTTTTTTCTTTTTCTTTCTTTCTTTTCTTTTTTTTCTTTTTTGCCTTCAACAACAATATCACATTATTTCTCAGGATTATTGTCCAGTTCAATCGACATACATATATATATATATATATATTTTTTTTTTTTTCTTTTTTTTATCGTATTACCGATGTAATATTAAAGATAAATATATAAAGATATATTGTATTCAAGATAAAAACTATTCCTCCAAAGTTCAACATTGTCAAATCTTGACGATACGAATTACTTTTCAAACTAAAGAAAATTAAGAATTAACAAATTCTGTCGATAGAAGAACCTCTAAAACCCAGTATGGAAGTATTGTAGCACAAAAATGCCCTAAGTAAACACTAAACCATACGTCACGAATATAACCAACCCTATTTTCTAAATAAAACTTCTTGATCATAAAAGGATTAGCACAATACTCGGAAAAAAATAGAAAGACAAATAGACAGAGACGAAAAGACAAATAGACGACGAGTAGAGAAAGAAAGGAAGAGAGAGAGAGAGAGAGAGAGAGAGAGAGAGAGCGAGAGAGAGAGAGAGTGAGAGAGAGGAAGAGAGAGAGAAGGTTAAGAATAAAGAAAGAAGTTCGATCGGTGGATCTGTTCCCGACGGCCAAGTCCTTCACAATCTCGAAATTCTCTTTTTTTATTCCCCAGGTCTCTCCCCCCCCCCCTCCCATCCACCCGTGCCCATCTCTCTCTCTCTCTCTCTCTCTCTCTCCCCCTCACACACACTTTCCCTCCCTCTAGCTAAACGCGTTCTCGGGAATCGTCCTTACTCTCGCACGGATGGAAAAGTTTTCGCGGATTTGGCAACACTGCTGCGACGCGATGTTGGGCGTCTCAGCAACACTCCGCGGCGCGAAGGACGAACGACGAGGAGGTCTCGGCAAGTAGAAAAAGCCGTGCTCGACGTAACGTCCGTACCAGCGAAGCTGATAGTGGTTTTGCTGGTGGTGGTGATATGTCAGTTGAGAGTTGTTCCGGGGTGGGATAAAATGGGGCGTAACCAACGGCGGGGAAGGCAAACGCGGAGTAACGTGAAAGGTGCCGTGTGAATACTCCAAGAGTGGGAGAAGCAATACGAGAGACCGTTGCTGCACTTAACTCCAAGAGTGGTGGAACCCAATAGGCGGAGCTAAAGGTTTACCCCTCCGTCGCTGATTTCCGTACGTGTTAAACGCGAGCCAATACGCTCGAGAGAGAGACAGAGATAGAGGAGAGAGAAAGAGAGAGAGAGAGAGAGAGAGAGAGAAAGGGATTCGCATTGCTGGGTCGTGCGAATTTTGGCACGATTAAACTTTTCAACCGAGTTTCCACGGTAAAAGGCAAGCCAAACCAGCCAAGCCGCAAATAAAGTTTTTTCAATGTCAGCTTTTCAAACTGGAATGAAGATCAAGCGAAATAAACTCTCTCTCTCTCTCTCTCACTCACACGCACACACACACACACACACACACACACATACACACTCTTTCTCTTTTCCTCTCTATCTTTGAATACTTGCGTTGGAACTCTTTCATCTTTTTATGCGCATTATACAATCTTGAGAGTTAGTCTCTAAATATGATAAAAATGAGAAAGTTAATCGTAATTAAACAGATATATTCACGATCAAAATATAGGACATAGTGATTGGTGTATATGTCCAAAAATACATGAGTAAATCGATAAGAAGGAAGGCATCGAATCAGTTTAGAAAATCATCAAAGATCTTTACGAATATTATCGGATAAAAAATTGATCGTCCCAAATAAAATTACGACATCGGGTAGATCCACAATGGGGACGGTGGGGGGAGGACATCGAAGGTGTCCTGTCGCTTAACGTAGAATCGTGCTTGTTGCCTCCCTACCCTCTAACTGCCCCCGCCCACTCCGGGGTGTTAATGGGCGTACTCGCGGTTAACACCCTAGCTGGCATGATGGTGGGAGTTGGATTACCCCTCTTGCCCCTAGCGGTACGTCACCAGGAGAGATCCTGACGACAACTCTCCTCCAAGTTGGCGGTAGGAAGAATAACTCTCGTCGTTGGTCTCGTGTTCTCTTCCGATCAGATCGTCGATCAGAAAGAGAGAGAAAGAGAATAATTTGAAGATAGAAAGAGGAAAGAGATTGTGGAGTAGGAGCAGCAGGGTAAGGTGTGGGAAGAGAAGAGAAGAGAAGGGGAGCGTCGGAAAAGGCGTCGAGAGCAACGCCGTTCGGATTGGCGTTCCGGCGCCAATCCGAGCTAGGAGCGCTCATTATCGCCCAACGGCTGGTCAGGAGGAGAGAGAGAAGGTGCTAGGACGTTTCCCCACCTTCTCGCTCGAGTGACGCGCCACCGTATCTCTATCCTTCTCTTACCGACAAGGGAAAAGAGAGGGTAGGCTTCTTCGAAAGTGTATGTGAGAGGTGTGCGCGCGCGCGTTCAGTTAAAACGGAAACTGGTGGGGATGGCAAAGTCCCCACTACCAAAGTCCAAGGGAGCTCCCTAGCTCGGTTAACTCGTCGTCGTTGTCGTTGCCGTCGCCGACGTTGGAATAGGGGAAGGGAGGAGGAGCCCCCGCCGCACGGCCTCAGTCTTCGCGTCGCTGCCCTCCAGCATTCACGCCTCCCGCGTCCGTTCCGCGGCGCAGCCACACTCCGTTCTCTCTCTTTTCTCTCTCTCGTTGTGTGTTCTCTCGTTGTGTGTTGTGTGTCGCTGTCCTTCTCCTCGTCGTCGTCGTCGTCGTCGTCGTCGTCGTCGTCGTCGTCGTCGTCGTCGTCGTCATCGTTGCCGCCGCCGCCGCCGCCGCCGCCGCCGCCACCGCCGCCGTCGTCGTCGTCGTCGTTGTGGTCGTCGTGTCGTATCGTCGTTGGCGTAGTCGTCGCCACTGTCGTCGTCTTTTACGTTCTCGTGCGCGCATGTGTGTACGTTGGGAGTCAGTGTATTAGTGTATTTGTGAGAGTGAAACCCACACATATACACCTATACATACATAGGCACAAACACTTGGACATTATTCACTTGGTGGACGATTCACATATACCTAAGCAACCAAGAGAGTCACCCTACCACGCTCGGCAGCGCACAGGGACACGCACTCACACGTTCTCCTCGAATCCGGACGGGACTTTAGCACACCAACACCTCCGCGGGAGGTGTGGGGGTGAGCCCCCAGAGGAGGTGTCAATCCTAGCGCTGCTCAGTGACCATCGCGGCGCCACCCAAGTAACACCTTTCGTCCGCTCTCTCTCTGCAACAGCACACCGGCAGATCTAGTCGACGTTTTAGACTCGAGTCCAAAAGGGAAAGACAGACTCGTTTCTTAAGTTGTTTTCTTTTTTTTTTTCTTTCCCTTCATTTTTCCCTTTTTCAATTTCAATAATATCACCTAGTCGTCGAAACGTACTTTCAACGAGTCATCGAACGTAATCTATCGAATATTAAAAACTTTTTTCTCTCTCCTTTTCTTATTCTATTCTTGTCTGCCAAAGAAGACCCTCAAGCAAAGACAACGGCTCAACAGAGGGAGGGAGAGAGAGAGAGAGAGAGAGAGAGATAATTCTTCTTTTTCTTCTTCTTCTACTACTACTACTACTACTAGTACTACTACTACTACTACTACTACTACTACTACTATTATTCTTCGTAGTACCTTGGCAGGAACAAGATTAATACGTTTTTACTGATCTGGTGTTTACCTAGTCTTGTGTCTACGTTAATCTTCACGACGCGTTCTCTCTCTCGTGTGATCACGGCCCGTCGGACGGTGGCGTCTTCGAGCGTGGACTACGTTCTCGTGCCTCCTCATCATTTTCAGTCTCTCTCCCTCCCTCTCTCCCTCTCTCTCTTTCTCTAATCTCTCTCTCTCCCTCTCTCTAACACGCACATACACACAAACACACACACACACACACACACACATATATATATATATATATATACATAAAATCTATTTATCCTTCTGTCTATCCTTTTGTGTAAAAATCGTGAAGCAAAAAAGTGTACGGGCAAACAGTGAAAAAGAGTAATCCTTCTGGTGAATTGAAAGATAGTGAAAGGATTGTTAAAAATGGGAGCGACTGTAGGTGCAATCAGATCGACGCAATAAAAGTGACAGTGCTTGATTAAAAGAGTTTCGTCGATAACGTTATTGTTTTACCTAATAACGATAGTGAACATAAAGGATCTTTGTCGAGAGAAGTGAGAAAGAAGATGAAGAAGGGAAGAATCGATGGGTCGTTGAAGGCGAGGGTGAATCATCACGTTGGTAGGAAACGACGTGAACGTTCGAAGGATCAGAATCCTCGACGTTCCTGAACGGAAATGTTATGAATATGTTAGAGCGTGGTATTGAATAAGAGCAAGTGCCTCACGTGGTATCCACAGCGGAATATCAAAGAGAGCGAAAAAGAAAAAACAGAGAGAGAGAGAGAGAGAGAGAGAGAGAGAGAGAGACGCAAGACAGAAAGACAAAAAAAGTAGTTGGTAGAGGCAAGGAAGGTTAAAGGAAAAAAAAACAAACAAAAAAAAAAAGGAGAGTTTGAGTCACTCGAAGAGGAATCTCGCGCGACTCGGCACACTCGCCCGTCTCGATGAGATTCGAACAGGAGACAGCGTGCAGGGGTACCCACTGCGCCAGCACTCCGCAACCCTCCGCGCTGCAACAGCGAACACGGCCCGAGGAGTTGGTGGTGGAGGAGGAGGAGGACTCTTCCTCCCTGAAGGACGACATTGTCGTAGGTCAACGATTAAGACGCAGAGAATTGGAGGCTAACGTGGTCGAGGGTGCGAAGACGGGGCCGAGGGCCGAGGCGGGGGGGCCTGGGATGGCGTACCCCGCGTCAGCGACGGCTCTGAATCAGCACTCGCCGTTCGCAAGCTCGTTGACGAGCTCGCTTGCGAGCTCCCTCGGTGGTGGACCACTTGGTGCTGCCAGCGGCGGAGGAAACGCTGGTCCTCTCGCAGCTGGTGCACCAACTTCTAATAATCCTAACGGCCATATCTCAACGGCCGGTGGACAACATTTACCAGCACCGGCTGCACCAAGACCAACGGATTTTAGCGTTTCCTCTTTATTAACCGCTGCGAACACTCATCCGCCTATCTTAGGTGGTTCCTCGTCTCAAGGTAGCGCTTCACCACCACCTGGTGGACCTGGTAGTCCAGCGGCAGCACCCGAAACTCCACCACCTTTACCGACTCAAAGGGAATTGTCTCATCCCTCGTCGGCTGTTGCCGCTGCTAGTTACTTTAGTGCTGCCGCACTGGCAGCCGCTGGTTTCTATAATCCGGCGGCTCATTTGCCGCCAACTAGCTCACCAGGACCGACGGCTCATCATCTTCAGGGCAAAGCTATATTAACCAGTCCTCATCATCATCCGCATCTTAATCCTCACGGCATCACGCCACCAGGTGAGATTAAAATACTCAATAATCCACAAATCGGAATTATTTTCTCCGTATCTTTTCCTCTATTCTAGAGCTAAATAATAGATCGTCATCTTAAGAATCGTCCAGTTTCTCATTCGTCCCGTTTCTCTTATATCTTTATATAGACTTGTTTTTTTACGACACTTTACGACTTTGACATTGATTGCCTCGAGGGCATCGATGATATTAATTATTCGACGAATCATATTTCTCCGTTCGGTTATCTTTCAAAGAAAAAATATCATAACCAACGAAAAGTTCTCTATCGCGAAGAAAAATTCCATGTTCAATATGTACAGGGCAATGTTCGTAACAATGTAAAGAGAGAAAAAGAGAGAGAGGGAGAAATAATGAAGAAAGACGGATAGACGGATAAAAAGAAAGAGAGAGAGAGAGAGAGAGAGTAAATGTATGTGTGTTTGTGAGGGAGGGGGGGATAAGATCGAGAATGCGGTTGTGACGCTGCGGAAAAAATTCGCTTTGCTTATACGTCGGCAATACGTTATGACGTCGGCTAAGATAATGCAATCGATGTGGCATATCTCGGTGAGTTAAATGAGCTGCCGAACGTAAATGCAACGTTGAAATATAATTTTGGATTTCTCTTTGATAAGAATTTAGATGGCGAGTTAGGCTCTTCCTTATACCTCGTTTCTAAATCATTTCTATTGAACTAATATTAAAAAGTTTCTTATTTTTTAATATTACTTTTCTTCTCGTTCGAAGGAAAAAGTTTGTTTCTTCTTCTTTTGCTTTTTATTTATTTACTTTTCTTTTTTTTTCTTCTTTTCTTTTTTCCTTCGAAAAAAAAAAAAAAAAGAAAACAAGGAGAAAGATAGAAGGGACAGGTGTTGTTGGATTTTAAGACCGATAATGCCGTTGTTCATCCTACGTTGTCTTATCTGACATCTCATTATTATATACGTCCACTTCATCCGCCGTAAACTACTTATTTCTCTTCGTTAACTTAAATGATGAATTAATCGCGTCGATACGTATGTTCGCATTGATACGTATTATTTTCTATTTACTATGTCCGGCGATTGACTGTGCAAATTTTATATTTGATATTTTTCATTTTTCGGTGCCGATAGGACCGATTGTTTGTTTCGATATTATTTAATTAATTCAATTAAAAAGTTCTCCTGACATTTTTCTTCCATACGTTTGATATTATTTTGTCGAAAGAATGAATTATTCAACGATATTTCATTTAGAAGATTAAATCATCGATCAAAGATATTCTCCGTCGTTCTAAATTTCTAATCCCTTCTAATACTATATATTAAATAAATAAATAAATAAATATATATATATATATATATATATATATTTGAAAGAGTCGATTAAATTAGTTCAATTTTCTTAGATCTCTGTAGGATCTATTTATACCACTCGATTCGTCGGACATTGTTTCAAGAAATGAATTATTTATTATTATTTTTAACGAATTGAATAACGTTTGATTATATCTTTCATAATCTAATATTTTCAATTCGAATATATTGATAATATTTCGATTAAATCCCATTTCAACATTATTGCGACGATCTTCATGCGTATTTGACTATTTCTACATTGTTCAAATATTTTCTATATATCATTCTTCGCTTGTCAAAGTTAAAATTTTAATACGCTTTTTCAATTTAAAATCTTAAAAATCCTGTCAAAATACTTTTTGCAAATTATTCTATAATATCGTTCAAAAGATATAGATCATTTTGTATTTCTTAAGAAATCTATTCGGATAACATTGGAATTAAATATTTTCTATTATCGTCTTTCAAAATTACTAATCCATTGATAATAATTCATTGTTGTCGTCTACGGTCTACGGATTAGAAATGGTCGTCTACATAGATACGAATAATTCTTTTGTTAGAACTCGTATTATGTTGACTTGTTATTGCAAAAAAAAGAAAAGAAAATATATATATATATATATATATATATATATATATTTTTGTTTTCTAATAAATTAGAGAAAAAGAGAGAGAGAGAGAGAGAGAGAAAGAGTGTCTGTGTATGAGAGAAGGAGAGGGTGGGAGGGAAAGGGAAAAAGAGGATCTTTCTCCCTTCACTTTTCTAGTCTTGGGCTCTTGTCCAAGTGACCGTAGGTAGAGTGACGATTAATCTTGCCAAGGGCATGTCCGACGTCTCGAGCATTCGAAATTCGGTGCGTGTAACTTGTGCGTTTCTTTTGCCGCGCTTGTACGAAGACGTGAGCGCGTAAAACTCGTGTCAACCGGTTAGATACGACGAATACATAACGAGATCTTAAGACGATAGAAATGAAATAATTTAGACGAAATAGAAAATCTATCTTCTTGTCTGATACTTTTAACTTCGTTACTTTTTCAGTTTTCTTGTTCTCTCTCTCTCTCTCTCTCTCTCTCTCTCTCTCTCTCTCTCTCTCTCTCCATTTTTTCTTTTTTTTTTCTTTCACCTTTCACGTTCTTTCTAATTTATTTACTTTACTTTTCTTTTCTTTTTTTCTTTTCCTTACTTAGTTCCCCCCTCGGTCTAATTATTATCTAAGATTAATAATGTTAGGCCTTAATTTCCAAGGAAATTTGTATCAAATTATAACTTTGAATCGATTATGTATTATTTGGTATTTCTATTTTTCTTTTTTTTTTTCTTTACAAGTCGTTACAAATAGGAAAGAAAGAAATAATCGCTCGACGTTTGTCACTTTCTTTCCCTCTCTCTCTCTCTCTCTTCTTTTCTTTTTTTTTTCTATTTGAAAATATTATCTCTCATATTTTTATACTTTGAAGGCGAAATTATACTAATTTTATACACACGTGTTTAAATATAATTAGTGTACATTAGAAGAAGAAAATAATTTTTCTACGTTTATCCCCCCGCCTCTCTCTCTCTCTCTTTCTCTCTCTTTATTATCCCTTCTTTTCTATCTACTTTTTAAAAAAATCAATTTTACTTTCAACGATATTAAATTATCTGAAATTAATTCATTTCTTAAATCATAAATTTTTTCTTTTTTTTTTCTTTTCTTCTTTTTTTTTTTTTTATTTCAGTAATAAGAAAGGATTCGTGTCTAACTTGGATTAATTTATTTCCTTTTTTTCTTTTCTTTTTTTTTTTTTTCCTTTTTTGTTTTGTTCCGTTTCTTCCACTTTTTATTATTCGAACGATTTTTAATTCGTCCCTTTTATAATAAAAATTTTCAAAAAGGATTTGAATATCCTTGAAAAATCATTGACGTCAATATCGTTAACGAACGTCACTTAAACGATTATTTATTATTCGCGATAACAAAACGCAAATTATCGCGTAAGGTTCTTGTCAATAAGCGTCGCTATCGTTAGTCCTTCAACATTTTTGAAATTATTAATATGCCATATGCTTAAACTAACTTACATATACATTCACACACGCGTACACACGCGTACACACGCGTACACACATACATCCACATGTATATGTATATATATATATATATCTACATATATGTACATACGAAGAACATAGGATCGGGAAAGCGAGAATGTCGGCACGTTTGAAGCTTCGGTAACGCCGAAGGAGATATTTTTCTCGATGGAAAAGTCTCCGCTCACGGAAACTCGTTTGGCAGCCATTTTTCAACCTTCCTCGGACTATAAAAAAAAAGGGGGGGGGGAAAGAAAAAAAAAGAAAGAAACAAAAAAAGAATTCGATTGCGAAATGATGAAATGTACTCTCGTGCCTTTTTTCGGCTTGTTCTAGATACGAAAATTAACAATTTGTGATATTTAGTCGATTTTTTTTTTGTTTCTGTTTTTTGTTTTTTTTTTCCTTTTTTTTTCTTTTTTTTGTTTGTCCTTTTTTTTTCGTTCATACAAAACGAACATTTATCCGTGTAAATATATATATATATATATATATATATATATATATATATATACGAAGAAAATTTTTAAAATATTTTACTAATAAAATGATTTTCCGATTATATTCTAAATCTGATTGAGCATTGTCCGTGATCGAATAAATACGTACGTTCGATTTTAAATCCGTTGATTTGTTTATTTCGTATAATTTATATTAGATGAAAAATTTTACGTTATTTTATCGCACGACATTATTTCGAATATAAAAGTCTCATTAGAAACGTTCCTTTCGATGATAATATTTGTTAGAATATTCTTCTTAATGAGCATAAGAACTTATAGATATTAATTGAAATCGTGAATTTGTTCTTTTTTTGTTTCCTTTTTTTTTCTTTTCGTTTCTTTTTTCTTTTTTTTGTTTCTTTCTTTTTTTTTACCCCCATAAAATATAAAGGAACATTGTCGTGCAAAGAGAAAAATCAATGCTCGTCGTAAGTTCTTTCGCATATTTTCGAATTTTATTTTATAAATTTGTTAAAACAATGAAATCTTCTTCATAAAGTTATATAAAACTTAATGTCTACACACATACACACATATATATATATTTTTTTTATTGCTATTATTTTGTTTTTAAATTTGAAAACTCTCGTTAATATTTTATCCAATTTTTTATGTAACACTCATCGTCAGCTTTTACTTTAATGGACGAATAAAAAGAAAACGATAGAGTAGAGTATTTCCCTTTGATCTAGATTCATCAAAACGTTTTCATTGCCTTCTTGTTTAATAAATAAAATAAAAAGAAAAAGAAAAAAAAAATATTTATATATATATATATACATATATATAAGAAAGGAAAAATAATAAAAAAGAAGAAAAAGAAAAAAAAAATACGAGGAAAGATCGTGACATTTTATTTTTATTTTATACAAATCGTTCGTTTTATTTCGCTCAACGTTCAAACGCCCTTTTAAACCTGCATTTCCCATTTTATCAATGTTAAAATTATTTGAAGAAAAAAGAGATAGATAGAGAGAGAGAGAGAGAGAGAGAGAAAAAGAATCATTAAGCTACGAATCTTAAGAAATTATAAATAAATTTTGTAAACGAAAGTTTTGTTCTAAATTTCGTTAGAAAATCGAACAATTTTTTTTCGTCGATTTGAAATCGACGTGTTTTTCAATCTGAAAGGCCAATTTTGAATTTTCCATTGGGACATAACCATGGCAAACAAAAATGTGCGATAAAAATACAATTCTGTTTTCTAAGTGAAATGTTTAAACAATTTCTCTCGAAAGAGTTAAAAGAAAAGAGAAAAAAAAAGAAATACATATATCCTGATAAAAAATCGAGAAACGTTTTTTTCAAATCGATTTCTAGAGATAGTTTCGTAGGTACGATTTTAGGTGTAGCAAAAAAAAGAAAAAAAAAGCAAAGAAATGGAAAAAAAAGGGGAACATTAAAATAATAAAAATGCGCTACCAAACAACAAAAGAGAGAGAAAAGAAAAGAAAAAAATAAAAGAAATGAAGAAATAGAAATTACGATCGACGGATAACAAACTTCGTGCGCGAAACGATTTTATTATTTTCCGAGCTTACGTTGTGCGGTCGAAGAAACCATATAGATTTGTTCTCGCGTGCCGATTTTGTTTTCTCTCTGTCTCTCTCTCCCTCTCTTTCTCTCTCTCTCTCTCTCTCTCTCTGTCTTTCTCTCTTTCTTTGTGTAACAATAGAGAAAAACAAAAACAGAAAAATATATATAAAAAAATAATAAAAAATAAACGTTTCTATTTGTCTACGAGAACGTTCAATCGTCATTTAGAAATCGTACGTTCAGAAACGTCATCTTCATTCCATTAAAATACATTTTTATTGTTATTATAAATAATTTTTATTAATAACAATAATAATAATAATAATAATAATAATAATAATAATGATAAAAATGAGACGTCAATTATTCGTGAGAAAAATTTATTTTAATTCAATTTTGTTTTAAGTTGTCACATCGGGAAAAATGTTCGATCTACCTAGATATATGAGATTTATTTCAATTAAAAATAAAGTGACATATGAACAATCATAAAAATAATAATATAAGGAAAAAAATATGTTAATAACACACACATACACAAGCATACATAATTTTATAAATAAACATCTCAATTTATCAAACTCAAAGTCTAATATAAAAATATCATATAGATAAACTTTTTTTTTTATCTCTTCTTACTGTATACATTCAGAAACGTTTCGATACATAATCGGATGCATTTATATTGAAAGAAAAAAAAAAAAAAAAAAAAAAAAAAAAAAAAAAAAAAAAGAGAAGGAAAATTCCAGACAAAAGGAAGAGAAAAAACAAAAACAGAAAGAGAAAAAAAAGAAGAAAGAAAAGAAAAATTAGTTAAAATCACGAAGAGCATGAAAATACGTTGGATTAATTAAAACGTGACGTGTCAATACTATTTCCACCATTCTCATAACGTTTTCTCTCTTTACAAATACAACGTAGTAGTAATAATGAGAGTGAAATAAATGAAAGAGAAAATTTTATATAAACGTAAACCGTGTAAATCTATGCGTGTACGTGTTTGTTGCGGTTATGTATGTATGTATGCACATATATATATATATATATGTGTGTGTACGTATGTGTGTGTACATATTCGATATATCACAAAAGCTCGATAATTACTACTGCATTAACAAAAAGAACAAATAAACTCGATTTACATGAGAAAGATATAAAAGCGATTAATGCGATGATTAACACGTAGGTATATCGTCGATCGGTAGAAACAGAAACAGAAACAGAAACAGAAACAGAAACAACAACGGCAACAAGCTAACGGCTTCCTACGTTAGCTCCACGTGCAACAGGTTTTAAACATTTTTACGATAAACAGCGTGCGCTCGCGCGCACCTTTCCATGTAATTAATCGAAATGGAAAGGAAATTCAGGAAGCCGTGGCACGTCGCGAGACATTAAACGAGTCGTTAGTTAAATATGAGCTATTGCTTTAATCGGACAGAGATAGATAGATAGATAAATATATATATATATATATATATATATATATATATATATATATATAGTTAGATAGATAGATAGATAGATAGATATATTACAAACTTTCCTGTAGATGTTCAATTCTAACTTATCCATGTAATAGGTGAATTATCGTTATTGAATCATGATTGAGAAAATTATTATACACACGATTATACCAATCCCTTCAGGAATATACTTTTCCACTTTATAAATTATTGATTAATTAATCAGTTGGAAAATTATGTAGACATACGGGATGTCGGTCGATTAGAATACATTCGTTAATTGTCTTATCTTTTTCTTTTTCTTTTTTTTTATGATGAATATGCGATTAATTAATCAGGAAAATAAGGAAAATTCAAAGAAGTCGATTTATTGAAAAAATGTTTTATGGATTTAACTTTTCGAATCGATATATTTTTGAATGATTATTCAAAAAAGAAAAGAGAGAGAGAGAGAGAGAGAAAGAAAGAAAATAACATGAATGTTTTGTAAGTCGTTATTGTAAATATTTATCATTGGATTTTGAATTTTTCGTATTAACGAATAAGCCAATGTTATCGTCGTTAAAACGAGAATCGTTAGTTTAATTAATTTTCGACAATGTACGTGCGATTAATCTTAAATTCGATATAACTGAATCGACGTGTAAATTTACAATTACATAAGATCTATGTAAATACATTGATTTAATTGATTGTTTTCTTTTTCCTTTTTTTTTTCTTTCTTTTTTCTTGTTTTTTTCTTTTTTTTATTTTTTTTATTTTTTTTTTCTTGTAACACAGTCAGTCGTAGAATATTATCTTACACGGCACATTCGACAATTAATCATGCCAAATGGTTCTTAAATGAAATTGTAGATTGAAGAAAAAAGAAAACAAAAAAAAAAAAAAAAGAACAAACACAAAAGAAAAGAAATGTACAAGTAAATTTTTTATAACGTAATTTATAATAATCTAAATTATAATAATAGAGAGAATACGTTTGCACACCGTCGAAAACACATGTTTTTAATCGATGCTATCTTGAAAAAAAAAAAAAAAAGAATAAAAACAATTTTAAGCAATGTTAATAATTCTCACTAAGAGAATCTCTCTCTCTCTCTCTCTCTCTCTCCTTCTCTCCCTCTCTCTATCACTCTTTATCTTTATACTTTGCATCTGGCGATAAATAAACGTTCATGATCATACGTCGAATAGGATAATTGTTAGAACAGATAGATTGCTCCATTGACCTAAGAAGAGAACGAATACGTCAATTCTATATTTAAGTACTCGCGTCTCCTTCGTCTATTTCGTACCAAGAGTATCTATAGTATGGTTATATTTGCAAACGTTTAGCTCTTCCGAAAGAGAATTTACATTTTAGAGCTCGTAAAAAAGATAGAGAAATGGAGAGGGTAAGTAGAAACTCTCTCTCTATCTATCTCTCTCTCTCTCTCTCTCTCTCTCTTACTCTCTCTCTCTAGGTGAGGTAACGTGAACGGGATGTTGAGGGTAAAAAAAAAAAATAAAGAGGGGATGGAGGTTAAGCGAGATAGGGGGGGATGGGGAGGGTAGGTAAAAAGAAAAGAGAATAGAAGAAGCTTCTTTGGAAAGTTTTCGACTTATTCTTCTTCTTCTTCTTCTTCTTCTTCTTCTTTTTCCTCTTATTTCTTGATCAAAGAGAGTTTATTTTAAACGTGCGAGTACAAAGTATGGAAATAAAAAAAAAAAAAAATGAAAAGAGAATGGGAAATATTTATGAGTATAGTTGTTGAAAAGGAAAAAAAAAAAAACGAAAAAAAAAAAAAAAAAAAATTAAAGGATTATCCATTCGAACGGCCATTATTATTCTCATTTCTTATTTCTTTCATTGTTTGAAACTTTCCGAAAGGACATTTTTGGCAGGATAAAATCGATGCTTTTTCTTTTCTTTTCTTTTCTTTTCTTTTCTTTTTTTTTTCCAAATGAACGATCACGCTTTTAAAACTATAGAGTTATAATATGTATCCGGTTAACCTTCAGTTTTCAAAAATATATTTGAAAGATTTCAAAGTGACGATAAGAAGGAAAATTTCGAAATTTATTATCCCATCGATCTTTTTCTTTTTTTTTTTTTTTTTTTTTTTCAAAGATAAATTTCCCTTTTTAAATCATTCAAAAAGGATTGGTTTTGACGATAATATGAAATAGTTATATTAGATTTATTGTACTTAAGAAATATATTACTTATCTGATTTTCTAAATCTTAAGTTCGAATAAGGGATAATGGATTTCTTCGGATTATGATTATCGGATAGCTTTATGAATGAAAATATAATATGACCAGATATATGGCCGGTAAGTTTGACAATGATTTAAATGAATTTAATGACGATAATGCGTTCGATTAGGAAAGGCATTAAAATGTCAAAATAAAATCTATAAATATAAATTGATTGACGCTAATGATTTTTTTTGTGCTTTCTTTTACCATTATACATATATATATATATATATTTGTTAGGTTTAGGACTGGGTCCGCATACACCCGAAGAAGCAGCAGTCCTGGCGGCGGCAGCAGCTGCATTACATCATCATCATCAAGGTGGTCCTGGAGGTCCAGCAATGAGGCCTCTCAGGCCACCTTTACCTCCAGGGATGCTGCATACATCGCCGCATCCCTTGGCACCGCATCATCCCTTAGCCGCACCTCATCATCCTTTGGTACCACCTCATCATCCAGAGGAAGATGGTGTTGTCGATGACCCTAAGGTCACGTTAGAGGGGAAAGAACTTTGGGAAAAGTTTCATAAACTTGGCACGGAAATGGTCATTACCAAAAGTGGCCGGTAAGTTTCGATCAATTTGTAATTTTATTTTCTCTCTTTTTTTTTTTCTTTTTTCTTCTTCTTCTTCTTCTTTTTCTTTTTCTTCTTTAATATATATGTACACACACATATATATATATATATATATATACATATATACATATATATATATATATAATTATATTGCTAAACTGTTAGTTAAGGCAAATATTTGGATTTTGTACCTTGAAATCTTATTTCATCGATCGTTAGAAATATTGATGGATATTTTTTCATCCAGAAAGATATTCCTTTTTGTTTCTGATTAAAACGAGCAATGCCAAATGATATTTTTTTTATCATTTCTCTTTACTATCGATAAACATTCCGTACAATGATGGATTATTATCGATATCATTTTAAATCATATTAAAATATGAATATATTCTAAATGACGGGGTGTGAATTGAGAGAATTTTTCATCATTGATATGAATCCCTTTTAGAAAATATTCCCGATGAACGACAAGCGAAACATACATCGTTTACTTTATTATAACAATATTATTGAAAATATGCTGTTGAATGTTCTACAACAAGTTAGTGACAGAAGTAACTGGAGGTTCATCTATATCCCACTTTTCATCCTTTCAAGTAAACTCGAACGATCATAGTTTATACAAACCCA
>NC_062199.1:2175242-2187742 GCF_912470025.1 Vespa velutina | reverse complement strand
AAGTATCTCTATAAATTATCGTTAATCATTTGAACAAATTTTGACGATTAGGATATTCGATTTATATTAGCATATTGATTAGAATTATTAGAGACAAATCAAAATGAATGATATTCTTGTTTTCTTTTTTTTTTTTCTCTGTAAACTTGACTCAATATTAAACGCACCCTATCATATATACATATATATATATATTTTCTCTGTAGAGTAAGTATATATTCTATGTCACACGCACACACACGCACAGACACACGTATCATTGTGGAACATGCGTATGTGCATTCTCGTGACCTACTGGAAACGTACAAGACGCGTGTACGCATGTAGCAAAGCTCGTCGTCGATCTCGAGGACGTTTCGACTTAAGACTCCTAATAAGTTCTGGGTGCTTGAAAGAAGAAGAAGAAGAAGAAGAAGAAAAAAAGAAAAAGAAAAAATAAATAAATAAAAGAAAAAGTAAATCACGCACAGAGGGAAAGAGAGAGAGAGAGAGAGAGAAATCGAACACGATTTAACATCGACAAGAAGGAACGAAGCAACAACCAAGGTACAAGCCTCGAGCGAATAATCGAGTATAGTGATCTCCGTGAAAAATGTTCATGCGTTTAACACGTTATTACGCAAGTAAAACCATTTACAAGCGTTCCTGATAAATTTCTGACTCATCTAATCGATGTTATAAGACGTTCTTACGCGAAAGATTTACAAGAAATCACTTAAATTCCATCCCAGTACCAATGACATAATTATCAATATTCCACAATACTAAATCCAATTTTCATTCTAATCTTTCGATCTTGTTATTCCGTCGCGTTGAAAATACGATATTACGGATTACAAGCGATTAAAAAAAGTCCAATTAGATTCTTCCATGAAACTCATCGTTTCCTTTGAACACCCTATATATAACACACTTATCATTAAGAGACAAAAAAATATATACATGTATTTACATATGTATGTATGTATGTATGTATATACGTAATAATAGTATATTTTTCCTCTAGAAAAAAAGAAAAAAAAAAAAAAAAAAAAAAGAAGAAAAATTCATATCTAAAAGAAATCCATAAATTTTCTTTCTATTTATTTCTATTAAAAATTTTTAGATAATCCTCCATTGTAACACGCTTATCGTTATATTATTTATATATAATTAATACATAAATTCTATGATATAATACATAAGACAAAAGGATTAATAAAGTTATAATAATTTTCTCTTCTCAAAATTCACATTAATCACAAAATCATATTTTCTTACATATATACATACATACATACATACATATATACATACATACACACATATATATATATGCATACATAAACTATATATACATAAGTATATATAAAGTATATAAATGTATAAACATACTAATCTATGTTTTCTGTCCTTATTTAACCAAGTACACATACAATATATATTAATATGTAATACATAATGTCGAGGGTGGTGAAGAATGTAAAAGAGAACAAGTGAGAGAGAAAGAGAGAGAGGGAGAGAGAGAGAAAGAGAGAGGGAGAGAGAAAGAGAGAGAGAGAGAGAGATAGAAAGTCTTAAGTATAGGGCTGCCTTAACGATGTTTGTTTTATACATTGGCAGCCTCTTCTCGAACCTGTAATCTTTCTAAACGAGATATTACCTGGGCCCGTTGCGAAACAAACCCTTAAGCTTTTCTCTCTCTCTCTCTCTCTCTCTCTCCCTCTCTCTCTTTCTCTCGCTCTTTTCGTTGAGTCGTGTGGTTTGCGGACTTTCGAAGGCCGAGAAAGTGGGGGAAGGAAGAGATAGAAAAGGATGGAGAACTACTCGAAGGAGAACTGGGCCTCAAAAATTGCCTCCCCTTTTTCCCCTCATCCCTTCTTTGCTACCTGCCCAAATTGCCGGCCATTCAACAGCCTCCGGTCACGCATACACACACACACACACACACACACACACACACACACATATATATATATATATATTCAAACGTATTCACCTTATATATACACATACGTACCGTCTCTCTTTTCGTTGACGAATTATCGAAGAGGGTGAGTGAAACCAGATCAACGATCATTTTTTCTTCAAGATATTTTTTCTTTTTCTTTCTTCGTTTTTTATTCTTCTCCTTTTCTCTCTTCTTCCTCTTTTCCTTCTCTCTCTCTCTCTCTCTTTTTTTTTCTTTTCTTTTCTTTTCTTTTCCGTTTTCTTTTTTTCTTTTTTCTCTCTTATTTTAATGGGTCCCCATACATCGCTTAATTCTCGTATAAATGCCCGGCATCGTTTTTCCCTTTTTATAAATTAATGTTTGCACAATATCTTCTTCGTTTCTTTTTTTCTTTTCTTTTTCCTTGTCTTCTTTTTCCTCTTCTTTTTTCTTTTTTTTTTTTTTATTTTTTTCATTTTCTTTTTCTTTAATGTTCTTCTTTTCGTCATCTTTACCCAAAATTTTCACGAATAATATTCGTAAAGCACTCACGTCCTTTATATTTTATATTCATTTGTAATTATACCTTTTTTTTCTTACAACGAAGATGAATTTCTTCTTCAACTTGCTCGTTGGTCATTCTCTCTCTCTCTCTCTCTCTCTCTCTTTCTCTCTTTCTTCCCTTTCTCTATCTATCTCTCTCTCTCTCTCTCTCTCTGTTTCTCGAAACAGTAAAACGTGATGGCAATTATTTCCTACGTTAATTAATACCAATTAATATATCACATCACAGGTATAAATAAACGTTCATCTCCATTTACAGAAATTGTGAATAAAAGAAGAGTAGAGAACGGGCGTTACAGTCATTGTTAAAAGATTAGCTAAAGCTAACGCGTTAATTCGATTGCGAGCAATTAAGCGAATCCATTCGGTATCGTAATTAAATCGTGCCTTTATCGTCGTTGCACATCTTTTTTCCTTCCATGCATGAGAATAATTAAAAAAAAGAAGAAAAAAAATAAGAAGAAGAAGAAGAAAAAAGAGAGAAAAAAAAAACAATTGGAATAGAAATTAAAAGATAGAAAACACAGATCAACAGTTGGATAAATAGATAAGAGAGATCGAATTGTAAGTAAAAGAAAGAAAAAAAAAAAAAAAAACGATCGAGAGAAATCTGATCGATCGATGAATCGTATAATCGATCGATAATTGTTTTCTATAATTAATTAAACGCTATTGGAATCGCAATTAGAATGTAAATACGTGATAAGATAATTACATCGTAATAATTCTATGCTTATGTGTATCGGCACAAGTCTCATTCTTTCTTAATACTTTTAAAAGAAATAGAAATACCAGATATATATATATATATATAGACACGTACATACATAGATGGAAGAAAAGGGTGAAGATAGATCGTTCTTTAACACCCGCGTTTCGTCTTTGATTTAATTTCTTTGATTTTTAAATCAAATTGGCCGTCTCGACAAATTCCAAGGGCAAACAAACCGTAAAATGACATTTGAGAAAGAGGGCGCAAGCCACTCGAATCTTGTGTAATAGGCTTAACGAAATTTATCTTTGTCATCGTTAATATCTCCTCGTGACCCTTTTTCTTTTTCTTTTTCTTTTTCTTCTTCTTCTTCCTCGCATTTTTTTTTCTTTTTTTTTTTTTTCTTTTTTTTTTTTTTGTTATTGTCTCTTTAAATGATAATGAATCCGTGGAATTTTTCTTAAAACAAGGTAATAAGTGAGATTCTTCAAATAATCTCCTTTTCTTGAAATAAGCTGATTATTCTAATTAGCCATGATTGTTGTAACATCGGTCGTAAAATTCCTAAAAATATTTCCATTAGAATAAAATTAATATTAATCATATCGTTGGTATATATGTAATGTGTTTCGTTACAAGAAAAAGAAAAAGAAAAAGAAAAAAAGAAAGAAAAAGAAGAAGAAAAAAAAGAAACAAAAAAGAAAGGAAGACGTTGGTGCTTATATGTCATATCATTTGTACCTGTCAATTTTGAATATCTTATGCAGATGCGATATTTAATCGCAAACGCTACTCGAAAATTATTTTTCTTTTTCTTTCTTTCTTTCTTTCTTTCTTTCCTTCTTTTCCTTTTTCCTTTCTTTTTTTTCTGTTTTCTTTTTCTTTTTTTTTCTTTTTTTTTCTTTTTTTTTTTTTTTTTTTTTGGTATCGTTATCGAAACAACCATAGCACACGGTGTACCTATGTACATCTAATCCGTTTCTTATCGTTAGCTCGAGTTCTGCAAATCGAGCTGTCAGAAAAAGCGATTAGCATTTTAAATGGCGTTCCTTTCGACGCAACTTTTCTAAATGACAAAAAGTGAGGTTGCCTCGACTAGTAGTCGACTATTAGAACGATAAAGAACAAGTACGATTTAATTTCGTCGTAACCGGAATATTTTTTGCTCTTTGTTTTTGATATTTTTATTTATTTATTTATTTATTTATTCATTCATTCATTTATTCATTTATTTATTTCTCATGTCATTCCACTTTTCCCGCCAATTTTATACGGTACATATAATCGACATTTTTCCCAAAATAATTTTCGTTCGTTTCGTTCGTTCGTTCGTACGTTTGTTCGTACGTTCGCTCGCTCTCGTAGGGTTTTTCATTCTCTCAATTTCCAGGAAAATTCCCACCGCGATTATCTCCCACCAAAAAGCACGATTTTTGCTAATTACCGATTTATCAAGCGATAGAGTACAAAAGCCCACTCAATTTATATAACGCAAATTTAATGAACCTGCGAAAGGAGCTTTCCAATTATTACGAACATGTATATACACGTATGTATATGTATATATATATATATATATATATATATATATATATATATATGTGTGTATATTTGTCATTTATCATCATGTGGATCGAATAATTTTTTTTTTTTACATATACTTTTCATTTCATTTATTCTGTCTGTTTAAAGGGGTGGGGGGCGGGGGGAAAGAAAAAAAGTAAAAGAAAATGAGGAAAGGGAACCCGTATAAAAAATATGAAATCTGATTGATTGATCAATTGAATTCAAGCTTCGTTAATAAAAATATTCACTTTTGGATATAGATCGGGCATATGTGAAATTTTTATTCGAATGTGAAAAAAAAGAAAAAAATAAAAAAAAAATTGATCGATATATGCATTCGTAGTGTAAAAAAACGAAGCTGATTGCTCAAGTTTCATGAATTAAAAATTCTCTAAAAGTCATATTCTTAAAAATTGATATTTTTATTCATTAGGTGTGTATATATATAAAGTAAAAAAGATATATAGATGATTAGTAAAAAAAAGAAGAAAAAAAAATAGAATTTAATTCGTCGACATGTTCAATATATGTAAAGAAAAAAAAAAAAAAAAGAAAAAAAAAGAAAAAAAAACGAAAAAAAAGAAAAAAAAACGAAAAAAAAAAACAAAGAAAATTCTCTATATTTGTATATGCAAAATAAAATCATATATAAAAAAAACGTTGCCCAACAAGTGTTCTTTAACACGAGCTACAATATACTCGTTTAAATCTTGATAAAGAAGACGTACTTGTACACAAAGACCGTGTAATTATCGCTCGCACGTTCCCAGACGTCTTCAGCAGTAGGCGATAGTTCCGGCCTTCTGATTGGTCGCGTGCGTAACAGAGATAATTACACCTACTTAATAGAATTCCTTTTTTTTTTCTTTTTTTTCCTTTTTTCGGACTATCGATCATATTTTTTCTCCCTTATTGTCTATTAATTTATTAATCATTCTAATCGATTATAAACTATCTTTTTTTTTTTTTTTTTTTTTTTTTTTTTTTGTTTCACATATCGTCGCCTTCGTAATAATTATTTATCAAAGCATAGAAGTCGATCGTACGAAGGAGAAAGAAAAATAAAAAAAAAAAGAAATAAAGAAAAGAAAAAGAAAAAGAAAAAGAGAGAAAAAAAACAGAAGGAAAAGAAAAGAAACAACGCATATCTGCTCTCACTTTAGTTTCAATAATACTAATCACAATTAGTTCACGCGAATTAATTCGTACGATTAAAAAAAAAAAAAAAGAAAAGAAAAATCTTTAATCGTCGTATCAATTATATTCCAATCATTCTTTTATATGTTTTTATATTCGTTTCTGAGGAAACAGATAAATAATTAATTATTATCATTGTCACGTAAATGATTTCAATTACTTATCAATTAATTTATTTAGATCTCGTAATTGAGAATTTTAATCGTGAAAATCGTTCGCATTAAAAAGAGAGAAAAAAAGGGAAAGAGAAAGAGAGAGAGAGAGAGAGAGAGAGAGAGAGAGACGAGAAGCAAATAAACATCGTCAAGTATTGAAAATTATGGGCCACTACGTTTTCTCTCTCTCTCTCTCTCTCTCTCTCTATCGTTTTTTTGCGGTAACGCGCGTTACCTATCCCCCCCCCGCACCCCACTCTTAAGATCATTTTTACTCTTATTTCTTCCCTCGTGCGAGTTCTAGCCACCTTTCCCTCTTCCTCCTCTTGTCAGAACTTTAGCTTTCCCCTTCGTCTTCGCTCGAGGGCGCGTACACCTCGTCATACTCTTTCTCTCTCAAACGTACAACCAATCGGCTCGTTCTGTCTTCGTTTTAACGCGCATGCGCCCTTACACAACCGTCTTTTCTTTACTTATTTTCTCTCTCTCTCTCTCTCTGATTCTTTCTCACTCTTTCTATTTTTCATCATTCCTTTCTCTCTCTCTCTCTCTCTCTCTCTCTCTCTCTCTCTCTCTCTCTCTCTCTATCTCTATCTCATTCTTTCTTTCTCTTTTTCATCATCCCTTTCTCTCTCTCTCTCTCTCTCTCTCTCTTTCTCTCTCTCACTGTTTCCGGCTCTTACGAATAAGGGTATTCTCTTTCTCTTTCTATCAACGTTCACTCTCTCTGCTAGGGGTCGCTCTGGTCTTGTCTGGAGGCTCGGTAATTAGCCGTAGTGGTCTCAGCACGCGCGTGTGAGCCTGAAAATGCACTTTCCGGTCGCGAAAGAGAAAAAGAGAGAGAGAGAGAGAGAGAGAGAGAGAGAGAATCTCGTTGCAGTTGACGATTGTAGTAGTGGTGAGAAGTGTCAGTATCCTACTTACTTGAATCTCTCTCCCTCTTTCTCTCTCTTATTATGTATCGACATTTGTTGTTGTTGTTGTTGTTGTTATTATTATTATTGTTGTTGTTGTTGGTCGTGGTGATCCCATTGCTGTTGTCGTTACCGTTGCTATTGCTGTTGTTACTGTTTTTGTCGTTTCGTTACTACTGTTAGGGTGTAACACTCTTTTTACCGTTCACTACTCCTCGTCAACAAAAATGAGGGATTCTTTTGAAAGAATCCTTACCTAACTTTATTCTCTCTCTCTCTCTCTCTCTCTCTTTATTTTTCTCTATCTTTCTCTCTTTCTCTTTTTCTTTCTTTCTCTCCTCTGTCTCTGTCTCTTATCTCTGTTGCTCTTTCTTTCATTCTAACTACAAGCAACACCTCGATGAACAATACAGGAATGACATTAACTGTGTTACATCTGTGAAAGCCTCTTTCTTTCTCTCTTTCTTTCTCCCTCTCTCTCTCTCTCTCTCTCTCTCTCTCTTTCTCGCTTCAAGAACATCATTGGTTGGTTATTATTTTTTGTTTTTTTTTTTGTTTGGTTTTTTTTATTTCTAATAAATATCATTGTTAAATGATCACGAAGAAAAATTTCTTCTTTAGAAAAAGAATTATAGGACTCTTTTCTAATCTTTTTAGAATTTTCTAATCTATTATCTAGATCCTTCTTAATCTCTTGTCATGAATATAAAGTATCATTGTAGTTTAAAACATTTAAATTTCTAAGTATTCCTAATATTCGACGATTAAACGATAAAACTTCGCAAAGTCATTGATTATTAATTATATGTTTTCTTATTTTATTTTTTTTTTTTATTTATAAATATATTCCAAACAAAAAAGAAATTCATTTGTTATCGTAATAAATATATTAATTTCGTTGACAGAATTATTAATCATCGAAGGACATATTTCAAATGTAAAAGACTATTTGGTTATTTGAATAAAGAAAAAAAAAAAAAAAAAAAAGAAAAAAAAGAAGGCTAAATGTTTCTTAACATCATAACATAAATTATATTTTGAATGATATATCGATCATGTTTATCGACTTTTTGGATGAGTCTTCTTTTAATTACGTCAGTAAATTGCATTTACGTTTACGTATATATATATATATATATATGTAATATATCGTACCAGACGAATGTTTAGTCCGGTACTGTATATATCGGGTGTCCCAAAGAAGAAGCATGTATTTAGCTAAGTACGTCATTACGATAGATCCAGCATGAATGTATAATTTAGTTATCGAAATAAGACAATTCAAGATAATACCAATAATTCATATAATTGATTTTCATTTATTTAAATCATACGTTAGCTAAGTCAATTGGTTAGTTTTATTTTCAAGTCTCTCTCTTTTTTTTTTTTTTCCACATTCAATGAAAACATACATTTTTTTTTTGTCGATATGACTTTAAATGAAATAAAATCGCTCAACGTATAGTAATTATTCGTTATAACGTGAAAGGAACAATTTTTCTTCGACCATAGATGCAATCGACATCGGCTCGTTAAATTCGTCTAATGCTAACGAGAAAGTACTTCCGTACTTGGTTATTGAAATTTGCGGTTTCAATATTTTATATATATATATATATATATATATATATATATACCAGGATAAAAGAACAACGATTTTCTCCTTGGAAATTAATTTTCCTTTTTCCTTTTTAACTTTTCCTCTTTTTTTTTTTTCTTTTTTTTTTTTCTTCCTTCTACGTTCTAACTTGTAAAAAATATATCGTCGCAAAATTAATTAACATCGTTCATTCATTATTTTCTCTATCGGATTATAGAAGAATTTCGTGAAATATTTTCATAAATTCGACAACGAATAATATTTTTTCTCTTCCCCTCTCCCCCCCCCCTCTTTTCCCCTCGTATAAATCGAATTTGAGGAAAGATTAGGAAAAAAAATTTGTTACTTTTTTACTTTGATCTTTTTTTTCGGTACCTAAAAAGAAAAAAAGAGAAAAAAAAAATTATTATTTCTCATCCCGACGGGGGGGTTCTTTTTTTCTTCTTTTTTTTTTTTTTTTTTTTTTTTTTTTACAAAATCATAGAAGCGTCGTAACGATAGACATCTTTAGCGGTGCTTTAATAGCACGATATATCCGGATACAGAAGCTATAATCTTAGCGAGCCTATTCATTAGAAATTATCCGAGGAGACCGTACGGTAATGATTACATAAATCAACGAAGGATAATCGTCGCGTTCTTGCCACGACGATCGTAAATATCAACCGAGCGTCAATTCATTATCGCGTTCGTACCTTTTGCGCTATGCCGGCGAGCGAATATGCAAAAAGGAGAAGCAGTGATTTTGCATTAGAAAATGTGATTACTCTCTTCTTCCTTCGATTGCTAATCGTTTTGAATCACGATTACGTTCGAGGAGAGAGAGAGAGAGAGAGAGAGAGAAAGAGACTGAAAGATAAAGATTCGAAAAGATTAGATTTTTGTAAAAACGTTTATTCTGTTAATAATGAAGATATTAAAATGTATTTAGAAATAATAGGATGAATAAATTAGAAATGATCAGATTTTACTAAGATTCTTTAATGGTTTTTAAGAATAAAAATATTATAATGTTTAAATTTTAGAAAAGAAGAGAGAGAGAGAGAGAGAGAGAGAGAGAGAGAGAGAAATAGATTTCTACAAGATTAGTAAACAGACAATGATTTGAAAATTACATTTTTACCAAATTTCTCTAATTAGAATTTTTTTTTTATGAATTTTATAACTTATAAGAATTCGCCATCGACGTTATCGAATGAATTTCTTTATTTGTATTCATTTATCAATAAAAAAAAAAAAGAAATAAAAAAAAAAGAAAAAGAAAGAAAAAAGAAGAAAAGAAAGAAAGAACGAAAGAAAATAATAAATCTTGAAAATAAAGAGAGAGAGAGAGAGAGAGAAAGATTTCTTTTATTATCACATTTTATAGATCGAAGTAAAGATAAATATTAGAAGAATCGAGAACGATTCGATTGTTCCTTTCGATAACATGGAACGTTTGATTTTTCTTTCCTTTTTCCCTTTTCTTACAAAGAAAAAAGAAAAAAAAAAAAAAAAGAAAAAGAAACGAAAAAAAAAAAGAAGAAAGAAAAGAAGAAAAAAGTAATGAATTTGAAGGGATTTGAAGGAAATAGATATGATAATACGTTCGTTCTCTAGATACTTCCTATAGGTATTCTTTCCATATCCCATTCAACCCTCGGTTGAAGATACGTCGTTTTAGCTATCACCCATCCCTTCCCCCCTCCCCCTGCCTCCCGAGCCAAGTCCAACAGTACCTCCTACCCCCTTTTTTCAACTCTACTTTCCTCCTTTTCATTTTATTCAAACACGAATGTGTCCTTATCTTTCCGATGGCACTTTGCGGCGCGTTTCAAGGCTACGGAAGCTCGTACACGCGATTACGAGATAACGCATTGCATCGCTTTGCACGCGAGCCTGTCTCGAGTTCTAATGCCGATGACGCTCTCTCGCAAGTGCGAAGACTATGTTTCATCGACCATTACTTTCTTTCCTTTTTTCTCTTCTTCTTTTTTTTTTTTTCTTTTTTTTTTTTTTTTTTTTTTTTTTTTTTTTTTTTTTTTGTCATACATATATTTTTCTCTCTTTCTTTTTCTTTTTTTTTTATCTTTTTTTTTTTTTACGCGCACCCCTTTTTCCTTCTCCATCATCCTTATCTCTTTGGTATGACCTTTTCCCGTCGTATCTCATTTATATACTTTTATATATATTTTCTTTTATTTTATACATTTACATATATATTTTTTATTTTTATACAACTCTTTTACATGTAACTTACTTTTCTTTTCTCTTCTTCTTCTTCTTCTTCTTCTTCTTATATATTTTTTTTTTCTTTTCTTCGTTTTTTTTTTTTTTTTTTTTTTTTTTTTTTTTTCTATGACAATTTAAGCTCATCTCTTTGATGTTATTTTTCTACTATAATGCACATTACTTTCTTCTTCTTACGCGCGTGCGCGTGTATGTGTGTGTGTGTGTGTGTGTATATACGGACGAAGTTTAATGATTTTAATTCGTTCATTGATTCGCTTCAGTTTTATCGAGAAAAAGAATTGTTCGTTGTTAGAAAAAAAAAAAAAAAGAAAAGAAAAGAAAGGAAAATGCTTTTTCTTTTTTTCCTTTTTTTTTTTTAATTCAACATTTGTTTTAACAAAAGGAACGTATATTTGAAACCTGGTGCATATGTATCATAGGTATTATAGTCTATCGCTTTTTAAGGTCGCGAGAACATACGACTTTTGATAAGAGTTAGCGTTAATATAAGTATTGCTTTTGAATATCGGTGCGAGACCTTACACGTAGAAGAAAAAAAAAAAAAAAAAAAAAAAGAAAGAAAAAAAGAAAAAAAAAAAGGAGGAAAAGATAAACTATTTACTTTCGACCAATTGACGATTAATAAATTTCAATGTTCGCAATGAAGAAAAAGAAAAAAAAAAAAAAAAAAAAAGAAAAAGAAGAAGATGAAGAAGAAGAAAAAGAAGAAGAAGAAGAAGAAGAAAGAGAAAGTGTATCAATAATCAAGAAAAAAAAAAAATGTTTCATTTTTTCTTTTCTTTTTTTTTTCTTTTTTTTCTTTTTCTTTTTTTTTTTTTTTTTTAATACATCGGAGAGTCCCGAAGTCGTTTAATTTTATCGTAGATCAAAAAAAAAAAAAAAAAAGGGAAACTCTCACGTCCTGTCGAATTCTTTCGTTGATGAACGTTAATTATAAAAATTCTCACTACCCTTCGATCCTCTTCCTACATATTAGAAAATTATCGAAATCTGATATCTCCATGACGGACAGCTGCGAGCAACCCGTATTAATTCCCTTACTTTATTATACGATAATAATCGTTTGTAAGATTTTTTTATCGACAAATTTAACCGATTTCTCTCCTCTACGTAGTACATTAATTCGCTTATTATTTATTTATTTTTCTTTTATTTAAGAAAAGAAAAAAAAGAAAAAAAAAAGAGGTCGATCACTATCGATGTTCCATTATCAAAGATAAAATGATTAAAATGTTTCTTCGATAAAAATTGATCAGTCGTATTCTAAGAAATATTTGTTTATTCTTAAAAATAATTATTAGAGATAACGATCTCTCTCTCTCTCTCTCTCTCTCTTTTTTCTTTTTAATAAAAAATCAATCAATACAAATTATCGATCTTCTTCAAAAATCAGTTACGGTAAATAATAATCTTTAATGCTAATGAAAAAAAAAAAGAAAAAAAAAAGAAAAGAAAAAAAGGAAAAAAACAACGAATCAATCCTTCATTTACTCACTCCCAAAATAAAAGTACAAGCAAAAGAGAGAATAAATAAATAAATAAATAAATAAATAAATAAATAAATAAATAAATAAATAGGGGAAAAAAAGAAATAAAGAAATCATCGAGTTAAAGAAGAAAAAGTTATAACGGGATGAAACGAGCTCGTTCG
>NC_062199.1:2162742-2165242 GCF_912470025.1 Vespa velutina | reverse complement strand
CTCTCTCTCTTTTTCTCTCTCCCTCGAACGGTATAAAAATGTAAATGTAGAAGAAATTTTTGAAAATGAGATGGTCCGATTTCATGACGAGAAAAAGAAAAGTATAGACTCTTTTGTTTCATCGATAAGAAGTCTATATATTATAAAATAATAATAATAATAATAATAATAATAATAATACGAAAAGTTTGTCGAAATGGAAAGCGAAAAAAAAAAAAAGAAAGAAGAGAAAATTATTATTTACTTTAAAAATAGATAATGATAAAAAGGATAATCAAGAAGATGAATATATATATTAAATATATGAAATAAGATTTGTTATTATGTATGAGAAATCGTCGTGATAATTCGTGCGATTAGAATTAAAACGTTATATTCGATAGTGATTAATCCCATTTTATAACACGAAACAGACAATTGTTTTAATTATTATCAAATATATTAGAACGAATTCTAATATATTTCAGTGAACGTTTTTAATGCGATAAAAAAAGTATTTCTTTTTTTTTTCTTTTTTTTTTTTTTTCTTTTTTCTTTTATGCAAATCTTTACAGCACAATAATATAGAATTGGAATAAATATATATAGATAGAATATTCTTTTATGTAATAATGCTCGAGAAAAGAATAAAAAGAATAAAAAAAAAAAAAAGAAAAAGAAAAAAAAAGAGTAAAAAAGTAAGAAATCAAAAAAAAAAAAAAAAAAGACTCGTAACTTATGTCTTAGTACTTAGAACATAGAACTTGAGAATTTTCTTCGATATCTCGAATTTAATGTTTAACAGACAAGATGGCACGTCCTCGTGCCGTCGTTTAGTAAGTTGCACGCGTGATTCTTGATATTCTCTCGCACGCGAATCATTCTCCTTTTCCCGGTAACGATCGCTCCCGGCGAAAACCGCTACGTAGAAAGAATTCTCCTCCCTCCTCTTTTCCTCCTCCTCTTCCTCGTCCTCCTCCTCCTTCATCACCACCACCACCACCACCACCATCATCACCTCTTCCTCCTCCTTCTCTTCCCTCTTCTCTCTTCAGCTTTTACGTTTCTATCGCTTGCAACCTGCTCCCTTTCGTTTCGAAACGTCGCCGATTTATCATCCTTCGTACTGTTCTCTCTAACGGGTGTCTCTTTCGATTTTTATATTACTCGAAGCTTTTTTTTTTTTCTTTTGTTTTTTTTTTTTTTATTTAAGGACTTCGTTTTCTTTTTTCTTTTTTTCTTTCGTCTTCTTCCCCTTTTTTTCCTGTATTTCTTTCTCCTTTTGTCTTTTTCTTTTTTTTTTTTTTTTTTTTTTTTTTTTTTTTTTTTTCTTTTCATCTTCAATATCACGAATCAATACGAATTATCATTCGGTAAGCGAATCGAAAGCGAATTAGAAAAAAGAATAGACTGGGAGACAATTAATCGGTGATAATAAAGTTGATATGATAATTTTATAAATAACGATATAGTTTCATTTATTCACGTCTTATTCTATTTTCTTGCTCTTCTTTTTTTTTTTCTTTTTATTTTCTTTTTTTTTTTTACATTGCAATTAATATTTAATACGCGTCTTGATAAAATAAAATTGATAATAGATATAATTAGTACAGAATGGTTGTTGAAAATTCATTGGAAATTTCGTGTAATCCTCGTAATCCAAAAAAAAAAAAAAAAAGAAAAAAAGAAAAAAAACAAGTTTCAAAAATTACAATCATTTTTCAATACCTACAATCAATCTTTATTACCGTAAATATTTTAATTTATACAATAAATATCACTATACGAATATATATATATTTGAATTTACATGCTTTCTTACGTATATAACACATACAAGCATACAAATATACATACAAATACGTACGTACATATATGTATTAAAATCAATGACGAACGTATTCGAACGGGTTCGCTAATTCATACTCGAATCGTCGTTTCTCTCCGATTAAAATCGAATATTATTCAGAGAATTCGAATCGATCTCTGTTGTAGAGAATAAATGGAATAATAATCAATGATTCTTAAACTATCTCTTTCCTTTCACCATCCTCCAATCCCACCCCACTCACCCCTTTTCTCCATCCATTTCTTTTCCTTTATTAATTTGATTAATTTCACGTTATTTCACGATATAACAGATTAATAATATACGAATCGAAGAAAACTTTCTTTCGCTTTGTATTTCTTTTTTCTTTTTTTCTTTTTTTTTTTTTTTTTAAATTATTAATCGCACTCGATCAGATCGAAAAAAAAAAAAAGAACTTAGGCTTCCTAATATAGCTTACTAATCATGTATCAACTTCTTAGATTGAGATCATGAAAGATTCTTAGGAATAACAGTATAGTGACATACACACATACACATACGTACATACCTATCGTATACACGTACATACACATATATGTATATATGTATTAAAAGTGTTTACTTTGTTCTCAATGCAATTTACTTGAACGCTTATACGAGTTTAGTTCTTCTTAGATTGGCAATACAACATTGAAAGATCGAGACGTTCGT
>NC_062199.1:2145242-2152742 GCF_912470025.1 Vespa velutina | reverse complement strand
CATCTTTTTTTGCATTTCATTACAATAAAAATTTATTGAATGTTAATTGAAATATACACGGGTATTCTCGTTAATTATAATAATCAACGAGAAGCTAATAACATTTTTTTTTCTATTCGTTAATCTTCTTCGTGCATTAAAACAATGAACGGTAAAATTGTTTCTTCTTTTCCTTTCGTTCTTTTTTCTTTTTCTTTTCTTTTTTTTTTTTTTTTTTTTTTTTTTTTTTTTTTTCTTTTTGAGAGAGAGAAAAAGCGAGAATACTCGTGATATTTAATTAATTATATATATATATATATTTTTTTTTTGTTAACTGTACGAGAGGATGTGATAGATATAAAAAAAAAAAGAAAAAAAGAATATGTTCATCAGAATCTTTCGAGATGAGTTGTAACAGGTGTATATATATATATATATATGGATATATATATGTACATATATGTCGTTGATCAATGATGGAAGGCAAGAGATAATAATACAAACGAAAGAATAAACGAACAAACGGATGAATTTATAAAATGAAATGATATGATATATGATATGATATGATATGATATGATATGATATGATATGATATGATATGAAATGAAATAAACTAAACTAAACTAAACTAAACTAAATTAAACTAAAATATGAAGGAAGAAAGAGAACGGTGAACGGTAGAACTAATTGACCTTGTCTTTCTTTTTGCGATTGCAAAATTGTTCGCAGACGCATGTTTCCCGCGTATAAAGTGAGGGTGTCCGGGTTAGACAGGCAAGCTAGCTACATACTGCTAATGGACATCGTGGCATCGGACGAGTGCCGATATAAGTTTCATAACAGGTGATAAAAAATATGATGCCTTTAACGATCTTACAGATCCATTAGATCTTATTGGAATAACGATAAAAACGATCGTTTTGGTGATCCAATTGGATCGTTCTTTATTTTTTTTTTTTATCTCTCTTCTTTTTTTTCTAATTTTTTTTTTTTTTCTATATATATATATATACATTTTTTGTTCTTTATTTATTTTTTTTTCTTTTAACTTTTTTTTTGTCCTCCGCATTACTCTTCAATCATGATAAGAAATTTCATTAAGTATCGAAATTAAGACTCTCCTTGAACTTGTGTGTGAAGCGTGCTCTGCGAACAATTCCTCATACTCGTCGGATTATTTATATTTATTTATTTATTTATTTATTTATTTATTTATTTATTTATTTGTTTATTTGTTCGTTCGTTCGTTCGTTTATTTATTTATTTATTTACTTATTTAATTATTTGTTCGTTCATTTGTTTGTTCATTCGATTGACAATATTTGGGGTGATTTTTGTTTCCTTTTTTTTTTTCTTCTTCTTCTTTCTTATTTTTTCTTTTCTTTTTTTTTTCTTCGTCTTCCTCTTCTTCGTCTTCTATTCTTTTTTTTTTGTTTCTTTTTTTTTTTTTTTTGGACAATTAGAGTACAAGAGATAATAAATAAACGTTCCGTGAGAAAGAGAGGGATGTTAATCGAAAGAAAATATTATTATTATTATTATTATTATTATTATTATTATTATTGTTATTATTATTATTGTTATTATTATTATTATTATTATTATTATTATTATTATTGCGTTAGAAGAAACAACAGAGAGGGTGGCAAAAGAGGTTTTATGCAAAAGCAACAAGGTAGAATATTCAATTTCTCACGATATCACGCGAGGGCGTAACTTTCTGGGAAAATTCTTTCGACTAGTATGGGGGATCGCAACAAGCCTTCACATTGCTCGGGCCTCGAGTAGAGATGATGCCTCGCGATAACTACGAGAACGAAGAGTGGAAGGAAGGTAATCGTAGAACAAAAATTGTTTCCGTATCTTTTATCCCCCGCCACCTCCGCCCGGTTCACCTATCCTCACCCCACATCCACCCACCCCTTCGCCAAAAAAAAAACAAAGAAGAAAAAGATGTGTCTAAAAATTATCGTTTTCCTTTTTTTTTCTTCTTTCTTTTTTTTTTTTTTTTTTTTTCCGTAACAATGTTCGATGATCGAATTTAAATTAATACAAGTCATAATGATGAAAAGAAACAAAAAAAAAAAAGAAATTAGTTAAAAATTAATTGAATAAATAAAAATCAATGATAGCAAATGATATGATAAATAAAAACAATATGGAACCACACGTGCAGAATAAAAGAGGATAATACTTTCGAGTCTTGTTTCCTTTTTTTTTTTTCCTTTTTGTTTTTTCTTCTTTCTCTCTCCTCACTTTTTCAATAAAATTGATATCCGTTTAAGTTGGTTAAAAGAAAAAAAAAAGAGAAAAAAAAATAGAAAAGAAATGCTCGATAGAGAACAATAGAATCGTATAATTTCTATTTATTCCGTTATCACCTGTGTCAATATTTTATAATGAAATTATTGAAAACGATAATTATCGAATGATTAAAGCATCGACAATAAGAACAACAACAACAACAACAACAATAACAATAACAACAATGAGACATAGGATATAATAGCAATAAACGTTCATTATGATATGATTTAAGGGTCAATAACGTGCTTGATCCATTAGTAAAGTGAATAGTAGTGGTAGTTAGATGAGGATACAGGGGGTATGAAGATCAGGGCGGGCGGAGGGGATAAGGGGGTTAAGGTGGGATCATTTTGGTGGATGGATCCAGATCTTTTTATTGAAGGTGGCTCGCGCGAGCGCACGTCCTTCTTCCTTCTCCTCATCCTCCTCGTCTACGTCCACCTCCTCCCCCTCATCTTCTTCTTCTTCTTCTTCTTCTTCTTCTTCCTTCTTCGTCTTCTTCGTCTTCTTCTTCTTCTCCTTTTCTAAAAGAAAAGTTCTCGCGAGGCGTCTCTCTTACACGGGCGGGCAATCGAAAGGCAGACCACAATGAACGATTACATCACGCCGCCGACCGCAGGCCACTTTGGAACTTGTCGAACGAGTTCTCTTCTTCTTCTTCTTCTTCTTCTTCTTCTCCTCCTCCTCCTCCTCCTCCTCCTCCTCTTCCTCCTCCTTCTCCTTCTCCTTCGTCTCCCTTTATCTTCCTTTTTTTCTTTTCTTTTTCTCCTTTTTTTTCTTTTTTTTTTCTTTTTTTTTTTTTTTTTGCATCTTTTCTTCTTTAATTTTTCTCTTTTTTATAATCTTTTTGGTTTTTTTTTCTTTTTTCTTTTTTTTTTTTCTTCCGTTCCTCTTCATCCTTCGGGTTTACCTTCGCCCGAACATCTTGACCCACCTGCGCCTATAAGGACGATGAGACCTTTGAAAAGTACTCTGTTAACTAACGCCCATCATCTTTTCTTTTTGCTATTTTTTTTTCATTTGGTCTTTTTCTTTTTTTGTTTTGTTTTGTTTTGTTTTTCCTAAAAAATATCAATTCCACACGTTGACGATATCTACCTTTAATTAATAGAAACGTGTATATGCATTCATATTCGAATCTGTTCGGATTTATTAAGATTTGATATAATTCTTTTTACTTCTTTTTTTTGTTTTTGTTTTTTATCTTTTTTTTTTTTCCTTCCTCTTTAATGAAATCCAATCGATCCGCACATTGTCTCCTCATTCGCTTGCCGAGTTTCCCTTCTATTTACGAATTAATTCTGATCTTTTAAGATTTCATACAATTAATTCGAAATTCTAAATAGTTATCTAATGAACATATTACGAGGTATTGTAGCTTAGATATCACAAATAATAATAATAATAATAATAATAATAATAATAATAATAATAATAATAATAATAATAATAATAATAATAATGAAAATCTGTTCAAAGTGGTCTGAGTCTCTCGATTTAGATATATCCATAATTTTAGTTCATTAACACCATATCGATGAAAGAAACATAAGTGCTTCGACTTTGATCCAATTAATGTATGGTACATTTGATCGATAAAAATACAAATTTCAAATAAATAATAATAAATAATAAAATGAAACAATAAATATAACAAATACGAGTTCGAAGTATTTCAAGGGTATAAGTGTTATCATCGCGATCGATAAGGTGTTAATTATTATAGTTCGTAATATCGATATTAAATAATGATCTTCTTTCGCGAGATCTTTAGATTCGGATGGATGACATTATAATTCTAAATATCTCGCGAAGGAGTCTGAATAAAATCAATTGGCGTTTATTAACATATTTTTTTCTTTTTCTTTTTCTTTTTCTTTTTTTTTTTTTTTCTCTCCTTCCTTCACCTTCATTCGTTCACGATGGAGAGCAGCAGGTGGATGGTGGCCGGTAAGGCTGATCCAGAAATGCCGAAGAGGATGTATATTCATCCGGATTCACCTAGCAGCGGCGAACAATGGATGCAAAAAGTCGTGAGCTTCCATAAGCTCAAGCTCACGAACAACATCAGCGACAAGCACGGCTTTGTAAGTACTGTACGTAACGCCAACAAAACAATTACTTACTTACTTACTTACTTACTTACTTACTTACTTATTTACTTAATAGATTTTCTACTAGCCTTCTACGTAATCATTATTAACGGCTTATAGTTCATCGATTGTCTGTCTTTTTTTTTTTCTATTTTTTTTTTTCTTTTTCCTTTTTTTTCTCTCTCGTCTTTATCTTAATATCGCTCGCTTATATTTATTTCGTTCCACTCGCAATAACGAAAAAAGAAAAATTATATAAACAGGAAGAATTATATGTGCATACGTAAACACGTCAATGAACGTAACTACGAATCATAACGTAAGTACTTTCTCAACGAATTATTATTATTATTATTTTTTTTTCTTTTTTTTTTTTTTTTTTTTTTTTTTTTTTTATTTTAATCGCAAAATTTTATAATCTGTCCGTCGGACAAGAATAATTTAACGGACGTCTGTGTTATCGTAAATAATCGAACACAACTGTTGTTCGAACAACAGTTTGATTTCTCTTATTATCACGATTAAACACAATCAAACGAACTTATCAATTAATATTCAATTGTCAATATTTTCGAAACTTTTATGAAAGACCATTAAACAAATATATATTATTGATCGAACGTGATCGAAGAAAATGAAAGAAAAAAAAAAAAAGGATAGACCTTAGTTGGATCTAAAGATCGACGATCGAAAGGGAACTAAAAAAAAAAAAACAAAAAAGAAAAAGAAAAAAAAACACGCGCGCGCGCACACACACACACACACAAACGAAGAAAAAGAAAAAACATTAGACGCTAAACACTATGTGTTTGTTCGTAAAGAAAGAAGAATAATAATAAAGAAATGAAAAAAATCTCACGCATATATATACGGACACAGAGTGAGTGAGTGTTTGAGTGAGTGAGTAAGAGAATGAGTGAAAGAGAGAGATAGAGAGAGAGAGAGAGAGAAACAAACAAAACAAACAACATATACCTATATATATATATATATATATATATGCGAAGGCAACAAACAACAAAGTTAGCTTGAACGTCGCTCCTGATCAAGCTTACAAGCGCGAGTTGAAAATCTTCCCTGCTCGAGATCGAGATAACCGGAGAGGAACGGTGCGTGAAGTAGGTAGATGTGTAAAATGGTGAAGGGGAAAGAGGAGAGAATGGGTTTGGTGTGTCGACGGGCCAAAGGAATCGAGCAAGAATCGGAATTAATCGAAAGGATCGATCGATCGTGCGGCGCGTCCGGTGGCGTGCCACGAGAATGGAGGAAACCGGCCCTGAGGAGGCGCCTCGAGTAACCGGAAACCGAACAACGTTGCTCGTCCCGTTTTCTTTCCTATCCTTTTCGAAAGAGAAAGAAAGAAAGATAAAAAGAGAGAGAGAGAGAGAGAGAGAGAGAGAGAGAGTACGATGAAAGTAAACGAGAGAGAGAGAGAGAGAGAAAGAAAGGTTACGTCAGGAACGCCAAGCGGCTACGATCGGATTTCCGCAAGGATTCCAACCGCAGAAGAGTAATCCTGGGATTAAGTTATCGCGACGGATTTCGCTGTCAAGTAGTTCTCTTCTCACCCCCCTCTTCTTTTCTTCTTTTATTTTTTATCCTCTCATTCTCTCTCTCTCTCTCTCTCTCTCTCTCTCTCTTTCTTTCTTTCTTTCTCTCTTTCCATCTCTATCTTTCTTATTCTCTCCGTTGTACTTTCGGAAGTAAACCTTTCTATTTTTTTTTTTTTTTTTTCTTATTTTTTTCTACGACTTACAATAAACATTTCTCTCTCTCTCTCTCTCTCTCTCTCTCATCGTCCCTCTCTGTAAAAATTTGCGTCGAAATTAAATACAGCGAATAAATCTCACTCGTCACTTTTCTCCATCCATTTAATCTCCCTTCCACTCCTTGATCATTTTTAAATCATTTCAAAATCATATATTATCTTTTATCCTTCACTTCGTACTTTTCCTTTGGGTTTTTGTTTTTTGGGGGGTATTTTTTTTTTTTCCTTCCTTTGTCAAATCAAATCTTACCTCGATCGTTAAATAATTCTTACAATCTTAAAATATCCAATCGTAAGTCCATTCTTTTCGTTTAAATCAAGAAACACTTTTAATTTCTAGATTATCGCGTTCATAATCATCATCATCATCATCATCATACGTGTATATATATATATATATATATATATATCTGTTTCTTGATATACTTTTGGGCCCCGATTAAAGATCATGTATTTTCTCTCTATCTCTGTTCATCTAACCGGTCTCCTTTTACCTTTCTCCTTTTTTCCTTTTTTTTTTTTTCTTTTTTCTTTCTTTTTCTGCGGTGGTTAAGTCGGCACCCTTTGAAGGATCCTGCATCGCTGGCTCGTGAAATCTAGTCCTTACCCAGGGTCCAAGCTTGGGATATGTCAATGGTTCCCTTGCTTGGTTGCTTGCCTGCCTTGTCGCTCGGTCTTCGTCGTGGTGTGCCAGCAGGCCGACCTTTGTTACGGCCACTCTCCTGCTTTTTTTCTTCTTCCTCCTCCTCATCTTCCTCCTCCTTCTCCTCCTCCTCCTCCTCTTCCTCCTTCTCCTCCTTCTCCTCCTTCTCCTCCTTCTTCGTTTTCGTCTTCGTCTTCGTCTTCGTCTTCTTTATCTCTAATTTCTTCGCAGTATAGAAAAAGAGAGAAAGAGAGTGCATATGTTTGTGAAAGAGAGAGAGAGAGAGAGAGAGAGAGAGAGAGAAAAGACGAATTGTAGTAGAGTTATACACGCTTCACCTACATCCTGTTCAGAAAAAGTCCAACTTCTTCTACGTTTACTAGCATTTAGAAGATCAAACAGAGAGAAAGAAAGAGAGAAAAAGAGAGAGAGAGAAAGAGAGAGAGAGAAGATGGACGAGACGGAGATCGGATCCAGTTTGTTCACGAACCCAGAAAATGCTCCTCGAAAAATCGTCGAACCCTTTTTTGCCAAGCTAATAGACGAACTATCTCTCTCTTTCTCTCTTTTTCTCTCTTTTCTCCGTCTAGTGTTCATTGCTTTTCATATAGAAAAAAAAGAGAGAGAGAAAGAGAGAGAGAGGGGCTCAATCCTTCTTTTCCAGATTCCTAGGAGATCCAAAGTGTTCAAGAGAAATAAGAAGCATA
>NC_062199.1:2132742-2140242 GCF_912470025.1 Vespa velutina | reverse complement strand
GAGAGAGAGAGAGAGAGAGAGAGAAGGATTATGATCAAGAGAGAAAAAGTGAGAGAGAAAATTGATTGAGAGAGAAAGGGGTAGAGTGAAAGAGAAAGCTAAAGAACAAGGGTTAAAGAGAAAGAGAGGACCATATGGCAACAGAGAAAGAAAGAGAGAGAGAGAGAGAGAGAGAGAGAGAGAGAGAGAGAGAGAGAAAGAATGAGTACAGGAGGAAAGGAGTAAGAAAATGATAAACAAAATAAAAGTAAATAAGAGTAAAAAGAGAAAGAGAATAGTTAAGAACACATATATACGGACATAGAGAATATATAAAGGAGTGTGAAGAAGATCTATATCTAGATAAATAGATAGATAGATAGAGAGAGAGAGAGAGAGAGAGAGAGTGGGGCGGGGGAGTTAAAAAAAAAAACAAACGATAACAATAAAAAGAAAGAAAGGTAGAAAGAAAAGGATAGAAAAATACGGATTAAAGGGCGATTAAGGAACATGTATTCCATATCAAGACATCATCCTAAGGACCGATGAGTCTTCCTTCTTATACGTATATATATATATATATATATATATATATATATATATATATATATACACAACGTAGGTTATATAGTATATATTATATGTGGTAGTAGAAGTTGATACGTTTCTTTGTATATACACATATATAAATATATATATGTATATATATGTATATATATATATATATATGAGGATCCTCCGACGAGCGCCGACCGATTCAGTGCCGGGCAATTTGCGTCCGTTGAGCGAGAAACAGGCGTGGAATCCGGTCCGCGATGCTCCCGATCGTTATAATAAATGGGATAATGACATAACGTGGCGACGTGAGCGAAAGAGACCAGAAAGGAGAGTCCCTATGTGATGCTGCCTAACGTCGTAATTATTGCGTTAGGGTGGTTCCTCCAAATCCTCGACCTCCAACCCCCCTACCCCCCACCCCTTTACGCTCCGTCCGGGTCGTCCGTTCGTCTCTCCTTCTCTTTGTTTCGTTTTCTTTCCTTTTTTCTTTTCTTTTCTTTTGTTTTTCTTTTCCTTTTTTTTCTTTCTTTCTCTTTTTTTTTTTTTTTTGCTTCTTTTCTTTTTCTTCTTTTTTTTTTCTTCACTCTCTATATCATACCTTTTTTGTTTTCGTTTTATTTTTCTTTTTTTCTTTTTTTTTTTTTTTTTTTTTTTTTTTTACGTTTGCTTTTTTTCTCTTTTTCTTTTTTTTTTTTTTTCTTTTTTTTCTTTTTTTTCATTTATTTCCTTCAATTCGAAGATAGTATAAAATAAATAAATATGATATTTTTATACGTACATTTGGATTAATTTTTGTAAATAACTTTTGATTCTCGATATCACTTTAGAAATCTTACCAAGTTTATCTGACATTTTTATCACTCGTTCGTTTTTGTTATTTTTCTTTTTTTTTTTTTTTTCCTGAATAGAAGCTCACTTTCCATTACCAAAGCGATGTATCTACATCGTCTCTTAGCAAGGAGTACATAATTTATTACGTTGTCCTCTTTATTGTCGACCAATGTAATACATTTAAAACGGTACAACTTGTATGTACGATGGACATACATACCTATGCTTGTTGAGTTAAAGCTACTTTACGAAAGATAGAAAGAGAGAGAAAGAGAGAAAGAGAGAGAGAGAGAGAGAGAGAGAGATAGAGAGAGATAGAGAAACATATGATATAAGGGGAACAAAAAGACAGACAGAGAGAGAAAGATTGCCGAAGTAACGACAGACGGTAGGCCGTAGGACGTTTAAAAATGAAAGGGCATGACATGTGCGTGCCGATTTTTAAATCGAACTATTTCCGTGTAAAGTACTTTGTATCAATGTGTATATATATTCTAGTTTAATTTTCTTAAAACATTTCTGTTGTAAATTAGAAATAAATTAAGAAAGAAGAAGAAGAAAAAAAGAAAAAGAGAAAAAGAACAAAGAACATTTGTCACTCTAAATATATCTCATTGAAAGTCTCTAGAAATTGATTTTTTCGCGATGTAAATCAACGTCGTCACATTAAAAAAAAAAAAAAAACAAAAAAAAAACAAAAAAAAAAACAAAAAAAAAAATAAATAAATAAACGTAAAATACGTAAGAACAATTAATGAAACAATTGAAAATATTCCGATAAATAAAATTATTTGCTTCGTTATGATTCTTTTTTTGTTTGTTTTTTTTTTTTTCTTTCTTTCTTTCTTTCTTTCTTTCTTTCTTTCCTACGAGTTCGTAGTTCACTTTTTCGATTTATCTATCTTTCTCTTTCTTTACTATTATACCTATCTATTTTCCAAGTTTATGCACGTCGAAGTCTCCGTCCGTTATACGGACGGAAGAATGAAATGTTAACTTCGGCTTGGCCGAGCGTCAGGCTGACAGCTGTAACTCAACGTGCATGTATCATCCATCAGAGGTCGGTATTATTCCAAAGGGCTAACAAGACTAGCACAGAAGGTAGCACAAATATTATCGAAGTTGTATTAAAAAGGCAATAGAAATGTCGATCATTTTCTTATTTATTAAATTTTTCTTTCTTTCTTCTTTTTTTTCTTTTTTTTTTTTTTTTTTTTTTTGTCTCTCTAATAAACGATGTCAAAATTTTCAACATCTTTTATATATAAATAAATAATACTATCTAAAGTATTATATATATATATATATATATATATATCGTATTATAATATTATTGTTTTTTAATTGTCGATATAGATAATACTATATATAATATTCAAGAGAAAATGATTTTTATTTTGATATATAATTTAATGTATAATTGTTATCGAATTTTTTTTTTGTTTCTTTATTAAATTATATTCATTATTTTTAAATATTTAAATCGTTATTGTAAAATATCGACAACTTCTGACATTATTTATTGGTTAATTAAATACAATGTTAAACCATGTCTCTCATAATAATATATATATATATATTGTTATATATATATATATAATTTCTTATCTAGTATTATTTGGAGCATTCGATATAAACGTGAAAGAAAGTTAATACTAACGTAAAATAATGGGACTTCTCGATGCTCGATTATTTGAAAATAGCGTGTTGCGTGCTCGTAAAGTGTTCCCTACTTTGGAATAGAGTAGGTATCTACTTCCTTGTGAATGTAGAGAGATAGATAAATAACAATTTATTGCGTTTTCCTCCTAGTTCTGAGTGGATTTAGGATAAGGAAATCGTAATAATAATGTGCAAATTAGAAATCATTTATTATGTCTTTTAAATTGTTAAAAATGACCAAGTAAAGAATTAAGAGACAATTAAATTTTGAATAGATCTGAGTCATTCTTAAATGGAAGATCGTGAAATAAATTGGATTATGTCTTTTTTTTTAATAGTTATAAAAATATAATAAAAAAAAAAAAAAAACAGAGGAAAAAGATTTACATGAACTTAACAATGAAATTAAGATAAAAATAAAAATCAATTTCTAATATTCTTCTTGATACTTTGAAATATTAAAAAAGAAAAAGATAAAGAAAAAGTGTGACTAAAAAGGAAAGACTAATCAAAAAAAGAAAAAGAAAAAAAATAATATATAATCCATATATCCATCTAACTCTCTAATAATAGAAAGTAAGAAATATAAAATATCGCATAGCTTCGACTTGTTGCAGAAAATAAAATGGATCGATGCACTTCCGACTGAAAGAATGACATCGATATCGAGTATCACTTTTTACACGAAATATACCAACTCGACTTATAAATAGTCCGTTACCCCCTAAGCGGGATAAAAATGATGTTATCGAAATAGATTAAAAAAAAACAAAAAAAAAACAAAAAAAAAAAAGAAAAAAAAAACAAACAAAAGAAAAAAGCAAAAATAAAATAATTAAATTTAAATATAAAAAGGAAAGGAAAGAGAAGACATATTAATATTTCTAACGTAACGTTTGAAATTCTCTATTTTATATTAGCCTTTATGAAATATTTTCTCGGAATCGGCCATATTTGAACTGATCGAAATCGAAAGAGCAAAGATGGCGTCTCTTAGACAAAGATAGATGAAAAAAAAAGGGGTGGTGGAGAAAGAGAGAGGGGAGAGGGCCTAGATTGATTTAAGAAGAACGAAACAGAACGTTCAAGAGAGAAAGAGAGAGAGGGAGAGAGAGAGAGAGAGAGAGAGAGAGAGAGAGAGAGAGAGAGACTAGGTAGAATCACTGGGGTCAACGATGGATTTCTAAGCTAAGCTCTTCAGGGGTTGTAAAGCAAAGAGAGAGGGTAGATAGAAAGAAGATGGATAGATAGAAAGAGACAGATGTAGCGGTAGGTCGGTTTAATAGAATCGAACAGACCGTAAGACGATCCCCAACGACGATCTATCTTTCGGAGAATTGAAACGGACCAATCGAAAGCTTTCCCTGAGTGTCGTCTCAACTCTATATACGTTGTACTTCATCTCACTTCTTCGTCTTTCCTCTTATTTTTTTTCTCTCTCTCTCTCTCTCTCTCTCTCTCACTCTCGTTTCTATTTTTTTTCTTTTTTTTCTTTCTTTCTTTCTTTCTTCTGTAACTTACCCTCCAAAGAAATCTTGTATCACGAGATAATCCTTGGCCATTTACGCGTGTTAGCCTCGCCCATTCGATCAACAATCTATTCTTTTCTATTTTTTTTTCTTTCTTTCTTTTTTCTTTTTTCTTTTTTCTTTTTTTTTCTCTCTCTCTCTCTCTCTTTATTCGTCCAAAACGTTTAATTAAATTAAAATGTAATAATTTATATATTCAATATTGTAGATTTAAACGAATCGACGAGAACATTTTTTTCATTTATTATATTGACAATTCTTGACTTATTCATTTTTCTTTCCTTTCATTTTGCTTCTTTTCTTTCTTTCTTCTTTTTTTTTTTTTTTTTTTTTTTGTATAATAAAAATTTTCTATACGTTCGTTTGACAACATTAAGCTTCTATTATAATATCCTTTATTATAATTATTATTCAATGCGATTAGAAATATTCAGTGTGACTTTAAAAAGGTACCATATTTTCTTATTTATTTATTTATTCATTCATTCGTTCGTTCGTTCATTCATTCATTCTTTTATTTATTTGTTCCTATTATTATTATTATTATTATTATTATTATTATTATTATCATTGTTTTTATTGTTGTTGTTCATAAGGATGAAAGTTGACATTAACAAATTTGCAGATGAGAAACGTTTAAAAAGATCGATGGTGGCTACTTCTACATTCTGAGTGAAGAGTTATTTCCTTAAAGGTGTCGATTATTTCTCAACCCCCCTCCTTTGTTAGTAAAGATCTTACCGTCGGCCTAAGTGGCGTTCCTTTTTCTCTTGTTGTTCTTCTTTTTTCTCTTTTTTTTTTCTTTTCCTTCCTTTTGTTTTTCTTTTTTCCCCTCTTTTTTTTTTCTTTTTTCTTTTTCTTTTTTTTTTTTTCTTTTTCCTTCAAGCAAATCATAAATCGTAAATAATTTGTTATGCGCTAAAGAATAGCCTTTGAGCATCGAAGTCATTGATCTTATGAAATAAGATAGAAAAGGTTGGAGATATTCGTTAAGGAAATTTCTCTCTCTCTCCTCTCTCTCTCTCTCTCTCTTTCTATCTCTGACTCGTTCTTTCTTTTTTTCTTCTTTTTATATATTGAAGATTTTTTATATGCGTTTTTCTCTTTTTTCGTTTTAAATGAGAGGGATAAAGAAATGAGAGATGAAAGATTAAAAGATCCTTCGTTTCTTTTTTACAACAACAGCTGATGTAAATAACACTTAGCGACATTATATTAGTTCTCTCTTTTTCTTTTTTTTTTTTATTTTATTATATCATTTTTATTATACCTAAAATATTTTCGATCAATTTTTTTTCTTTTCTTCTTTCTTTTCTTTTTTTTTTTCTTTTTTTTTTTTTTTTTTTTTTTTTTTACTATTACGAACGATCGTGATTTTTGGACGTTCCTACGGATTATTTATACTATCGAGGAGAAAAGAAATTGATTTGAATGGATATTCTCATCTTCTTTCCTTTTTTCTTTTCTTGTTTTTTTTTTTTTTTGTTTTGTTTTCTTTTTATATATATATATATATATATATATATATATATATATTAATAAAATAATCGTGGAAAAGCATTGAAACACGTAATAATCGTAAACTTATCGTAATTATTCTACGTGTGAATTAAGAGATATAAATTTAATTAAAATTTTTTTTAAGAAACCCCAATATTCGAAAATCTTTGAAGATATGAGAAAAAGGAAGAATTGAAAGAACAAAAAGTATTATAATAACGGCAGGGAAATCGTTCGGTCAATTCGATTTTTTTCGTGAGGCCGATTTGAACGAGAGCCGCGAAACAATTTTCCGCCGTCGCTTTTTTTCCCCGACGGCGGCGGCACAGCGGCGGCCGCCAACAAACGTGAAATGAATTCAGTTAGAAATTCGTACGGCAAAAGGGAAATTTTCCAAATTTTCCACCGATTCGTAGTGTCTCTCTCTCTCTCTCTCTCTTTTTCTCTTTCCCGCGCGTACGTTCGCGAGCGCGTTTGGTCATCGTGATAAAATTAGAACAAAAAAAAAAAAGATAGAAAAAAAAAGAAAAATTGAATTGGTTTGTCCGAAAACCTCGAAACCCAGTATTAGTAACATTGCAACGCCATTTTCCATTAAAAATATCGTCGAAATATCTATTATGACTAACGGAGAACACGTCGGTACATGGAAACGCACAAATTCGAAATTTATACAAGTACATGTGCTAACTATACTCACCCTTAGGCTGCATTCAATATATCAATATATATATATATATATATAGTTATATAGTGGGCGAGAGATTTGATCCAACGTATGTATATACATATATATATATATATATATATATATATATATATATATATGTATAAAAGCCTCAAGCGTATGCATATTACAATAGAAAAAACAATGATTCGTGTGCATGTATATGCGTGTATGTGTGTGTGTGTGTGTGTGTGTTTGTGTGTATGCGCGTCCTTGTATGTGTATGAAAAAGAAAAACTGTAATATAATTTTTTATTAAAAGATCACATTAGAACAGATAGCATATAAATTTAATTATTTAATAATTTATATATAATCAGATGATATAGAATAATCATGGCAAATGACGATATTAAATGAAAAATGTGATAATAAAAATAATTGAATAATATTTTGGATGAATTTTAAATTTCTATAAGTGAGAAAGAGAAAAGTGGGAGATATATTAGAACATTAACACGTAATTTATCATTACGTGATTAACGATAAAAAAAAGAAACGTAAAAAATTATTTGATTATTAAATATCATTTTAATAATGTTTGATCGAAGATAAAATACATATAGAAGTGATCGTACGATAAAAAAAAAATTAATGAAAAAAAGAATACATTACTTTATTCAATATATCAAGTTCATTCATTGATCAGTTGTAATTAATGAATGAAATATTTTAACGTTCAAATTCGATAGTAAAAGAGTGTGAGAAGAGAAA
>NC_062199.1:2115314-2132542 GCF_912470025.1 Vespa velutina | reverse complement strand
TAGTAGCAAAAGTTTCTCGTCGTTTTCAACTGCTGCTGCGTTTCGCACGCACTCCGACAAATTTCCCTCGGGAGTTCCGTTCTTGGTTTAACGATCGCGCAAATTCGAAGCTTGGGACTGAAAGAGAGAGAGAGAGAATGAATGAAAGAAGAAACGCATATATATCTGTCCTTTCTTTTCTCATGACGAATTTGTCAACGAAAAAAAGAAAAAGAAAACAACAACAGAAAAAGAAAAAAAGAAAGGAAGGTTCCTCTCTTTTTGGTTGTCAGTTAACAGAGAAAGAGAGAGAGAGAGAGAGAGAGAGAAGGATTATGATCAAGAGAGAAAAAGTGAGAGAGAAAATTGATTGAGAGAGAAAGGGGTAGAGTGAAAGAGAAAGCTAAAGAACAAGGGTTAAAGAGAAAGAGAGGACCATATGGCAACAGAGAAAGAAAGAGAGAGAGAGAGAGAGAGAGAGAGAGAGAGAGAGAGAGAGAAAGAATGAGTACAGGAGGAAAGGAGTAAGAAAATGATAAACAAAATAAAAGTAAATAAGAGTAAAAAGAGAAAGAGAATAGTTAAGAACACATATATACGGACATAGAGAATATATAAAGGAGTGTGAAGAAGATCTATATCTAGATAAATAGATAGATAGATAGAGAGAGAGAGAGAGAGAGAGAGAGTGGGGCGGGGGAGTTAAAAAAAAAAACAAACGATAACAATAAAAAGAAAGAAAGGTAGAAAGAAAAGGATAGAAAAATACGGATTAAAGGGCGATTAAGGAACATGTATTCCATATCAAGACATCATCCTAAGGACCGATGAGTCTTCCTTCTTATACGTATATATATATATATATATATATATATATATATATATATATATATATACACAACGTAGGTTATATAGTATATATTATATGTGGTAGTAGAAGTTGATACGTTTCTTTGTATATACACATATATAAATATATATATGTATATATATGTATATATATATATATATATATGAGGATCCTCCGACGAGCGCCGACCGATTCAGTGCCGGGCAATTTGCGTCCGTTGAGCGAGAAACAGGCGTGGAATCCGGTCCGCGATGCTCCCGATCGTTATAATAAATGGGATAATGACATAACGTGGCGACGTGAGCGAAAGAGACCAGAAAGGAGAGTCCCTATGTGATGCTGCCTAACGTCGTAATTATTGCGTTAGGGTGGTTCCTCCAAATCCTCGACCTCCAACCCCCCTACCCCCCACCCCTTTACGCTCCGTCCGGGTCGTCCGTTCGTCTCTCCTTCTCTTTGTTTCGTTTTCTTTCCTTTTTTCTTTTCTTTTCTTTTGTTTTTCTTTTCCTTTTTTTTCTTTCTTTCTCTTTTTTTTTTTTTTTTTGCTTCTTTTCTTTTTCTTCTTTTTTTTTTCTTCACTCTCTATATCATACCTTTTTTGTTTTCGTTTTATTTTTCTTTTTTTCTTTTTTTTTTTTTTTGTTATCTTTTGTACGTTTGCTTTTTTTCTCTTTTTCTTTTTTTTTTTTTTCTTTTTTTTCTTTTTTTTCATTTATTTCCTTCAATTCGAAGATAGTATAAAATAAATAAATATGATATTTTTATACGTACATTTGGATTAATTTTTGTAAATAACTTTTGATTCTCGATATCACTTTAGAAATCTTACCAAGTTTATCTGACATTTTTATCACTCGTTCGTTTTTGTTATTTTTCTTTTTTTTTTTTTTTTTCCTGAATAGAAGCTCACTTTCCATTACCAAAGCGATGTATCTACATCGTCTCTTAGCAAGGAGTACATAATTTATTACGTTGTCCTCTTTATTGTCGACCAATGTAATACATTTAAAACGGTACAACTTGTATGTACGATGGACATACATACCTATGCTTGTTGAGTTAAAGCTACTTTACGAAAGATAGAAAGAGAGAGAAAGAGAGAAAGAGAGAGAGAGAGAGAGAGAGAGAGATAGAGAGAGATAGAGAAACATATGATATAAGGGGAACAAAAAGACAGACAGAGAGAGAAAGATTGCCGAAGTAACGACAGACGGTAGGCCGTAGGACGTTTAAAAATGAAAGGGCATGACATGTGCGTGCCGATTTTTAAATCGAACTATTTCCGTGTAAAGTACTTTGTATCAATGTGTATATATATTCTAGTTTAATTTTCTTAAAACATTTCTGTTGTAAATTAGAAATAAATTAAGAAAGAAGAAGAAGAAAAAAAGAAAAAGAGAAAAAGAACAAAGAACATTTGTCACTCTAAATATATCTCATTGAAAGTCTCTAGAAATTGATTTTTTCGCGATGTAAATCAACGTCGTCACATTAAAAAAAAAAAAAAAACAAAAAAAAAACAAAAAAAAAACAAAAAAAATAAATAAATAAATAAACGTAAAATACGTAAGAACAATTAATGAAACAATTGAAAATATTCCGATAAATAAAATTATTTGCTTCGTTATGATTCTTTTTTTGTTTGTTTTTTTTTTTTCTTTCTTTCTTTCTTTCTTTCTTTCTTTCTTTCCTACGAGTTCGTAGTTCACTTTTTCGATTTATCTATCTTTCTCTTTCTTTACTATTATACCTATCTATTTTCCAAGTTTATGCACGTCGAAGTCTCCGTCCGTTATACGGACGGAAGAATGAAATGTTAACTTCGGCTTGGCCGAGCGTCAGGCTGACAGCTGTAACTCAACGTGCATGTATCATCCATCAGAGGTCGGTATTATTCCAAAGGGCTAACAAGACTAGCACAGAAGGTAGCACAAATATTATCGAAGTTGTATTAAAAAGGCAATAGAAATGTCGATCATTTTCTTATTTATTAAATTTTTCTTTCTTTCTTCTTTTTTTTTTTTTTTTTTTTTTTTTTTTTTTGTCTCTCTAATAAACGATGTCAAAATTTTCAACATCTTTTATATATAAATAAATAATACTATCTAAAGTATTATATATATATATATATATATATATCGTATTATAATATTATTGTTTTTTAATTGTCGATATAGATAATACTATATATAATATTCAAGAGAAAATGATTTTTATTTTGATATATAATTTAATGTATAATTGTTATCGAATTTTTTTTTTGTTTCTTTATTAAATTATATTCATTATTTTTAAATATTTAAATCGTTATTGTAAAATATCGACAACTTCTGACATTATTTATTGGTTAATTAAATACAATGTTAAACCATGTCTCTCATAATAATATATATATATATATTGTTATATATATATATATAATTTCTTATCTAGTATTATTTGGAGCATTCGATATAAACGTGAAAGAAAGTTAATACTAACGTAAAATAATGGGACTTCTCGATGCTCGATTATTTGAAAATAGCGTGTTGCGTGCTCGTAAAGTGTTCCCTACTTTGGAATAGAGTAGGTATCTACTTCCTTGTGAATGTAGAGAGATAGATAAATAACAATTTATTGCGTTTTCCTCCTAGTTCTGAGTGGATTTAGGATAAGGAAATCGTAATAATAATGTGCAAATTAGAAATCATTTATTATGTCTTTTAAATTGTTAAAAATGACCAAGTAAAGAATTAAGAGACAATTAAATTTTGAATAGATCTGAGTCATTCTTAAATGGAAGATCGTGAAATAAATTGGATTATGTCTTTTTTTTTAATAGTTATAAAAATATAATAAAAAAAAAAAAAAACAGAGGAAAAAGATTTACATGAACTTAACAATGAAATTAAGATAAAAATAAAAATCAATTTCTAATATTCTTCTTGATACTTTGAAATATTAAAAAAGAAAAAGATAAAGAAAAAGTGTGACTAAAAAGGAAAGACTAATCAAAAAAAGAAAAAGAAAAAAAATAATATATAATCCATATATCCATCTAACTCTCTAATAATAGAAAGTAAGAAATATAAAATATCGCATAGCTTCGACTTGTTGCAGAAAATAAAATGGATCGATGCACTTCCGACTGAAAGAATGACATCGATATCGAGTATCACTTTTTACACGAAATATACCAACTCGACTTATAAATAGTCCGTTACCCCCTAAGCGGGATAAAAATGATGTTATCGAAATAGATTAAAAAAAAACAAAAAAAAAACAAAAAAAAAAAAGAAAAAAAAAACAAACAAAAGAAAAAAGCAAAAATAAAATAATTAAATTTAAATATAAAAAGGAAAGGAAAGAGAAGACATATTAATATTTCTAACGTAACGTTTGAAATTCTCTATTTTATATTAGCCTTTATGAAATATTTTCTCGGAATCGGCCATATTTGAACTGATCGAAATCGAAAGAGCAAAGATGGCGTCTCTTAGACAAAGATAGATGAAAAAAAAAGGGGTGGTGGAGAAAGAGAGAGGGGAGAGGGCCTAGATTGATTTAAGAAGAACGAAACAGAACGTTCAAGAGAGAAAGAGAGAGAGGGAGAGAGAGAGAGAGAGAGAGAGAGAGAGAGAGAGAGAGAGAGAGACTAGGTAGAATCACTGGGGTCAACGATGGATTTCTAAGCTAAGCTCTTCAGGGGTTGTAAAGCAAAGAGAGAGGGTAGATAGAAAGAAGATGGATAGATAGAAAGAGACAGATGTAGCGGTAGGTCGGTTTAATAGAATCGAACAGACCGTAAGACGATCCCCAACGACGATCTATCTTTCGGAGAATTGAAACGGACCAATCGAAAGCTTTCCCTGAGTGTCGTCTCAACTCTATATACGTTGTACTTCATCTCACTTCTTCGTCTTTCCTCTTATTTTTTTTCTCTCTCTCTCTCTCTCTCTCTCTCTCACTCTCGTTTCTATTTTTTTTCTTTTTTTTCTTTCTTTCTTTCTTTCTTCTGTAACTTACCCTCCAAAGAAATCTTGTATCACGAGATAATCCTTGGCCATTTACGCGTGTTAGCCTCGCCCATTCGATCAACAATCTATTCTTTTCTATTTTTTTTTCTTTCTTTCTTTTTTCTTTTTTCTTTTTTCTTTTTTTTTCTCTCTCTCTCTCTCTCTTTATTCGTCCAAAACGTTTAATTAAATTAAAATGTAATAATTTATATATTCAATATTGTAGATTTAAACGAATCGACGAGAACATTTTTTTCATTTATTATATTGACAATTCTTGACTTATTCATTTTTCTTTCCTTTTCATTTTGCTTCTTTTCTTTCTTTCTTCTTTTTTTTTTTTTTTTTTTTTTTTGTATAATAAAAATTTTCTATACGTTCGTTTGACAACATTAAGCTTCTATTATAATATCCTTTATTATAATTATTATTCAATGCGATTAGAAATATTCAGTGTGACTTTAAAAAGGTACCATATTTTCTTATTTATTTATTTATTCATTCATTCGTTCGTTCGTTCATTCATTCATTCTTTTATTTATTTGTTCCTATTATTATTATTATTATTATTATTATTATTATTATTATTATCATTGTTTTTATTGTTGTTGTTCATAAGGATGAAAGTTGACATTAACAAATTTGCAGATGAGAAACGTTTAAAAAGATCGATGGTGGCTACTTCTACATTCTGAGTGAAGAGTTATTTCCTTAAAGGTGTCGATTATTTCTCAACCCCCTCCTTTGTTAGTAAAGATCTTACCGTCGGCCTAAGTGGCGATACTTTTTCTCTTGTTGTTCTTCTTTTTTCTCTTTTTATTTTCTTTTCCTTCCTTTTGTTTTTCTTTTTTCCCCTCTTTTTTTTTCTTTTTTCTTTTTCTTTTTTTTTTTTTTTCTTTTTCCTTCAAGCAAATCATAAATCGTAAATAATTTGTTATGCGCTAAAGAATAGCCTTTGAGCATCGAAGTCATTGATCTTATGAAATAAGATAGAAAAGGTTGGAGATATTCGTTAAGGAAATTTCTCTCTCTCTCTCTCTCTCTCTCTCTCTCTTTCTCTATATCTCTGACTCGTTCTTTCTTTTTTTCTTCTTTTTATATATTGAAGATTTTTATATGCGTTTTTCTCTTTTTTCGTTTTAAAATGAGAGGGATAAAGAAATGAGAGATGAAAGATTAAAAGATCCTTCGTTTCTTTTTTACAACAACAGCTGATGTAAATAACACTTAGCGACATTATATTAGTTCTCTCTTTTTCTTTTTTTTTTTTATTTTATTATATCATTTTTATTATACCTAAAATATTTTCGATCAATTTTTTTTCTTTTCTTCTTTCTTTTCTTTTTTTTTTTCTTTTTTTTTTTTTTCTTTGTTTTTTTACTATTACGAACGATCGTGATTTTTGGACGTTCCTACGGATTATTTATACTATCGAGGAGAAAAGAAATTGATTTGAATGGATATTCTCATCTTCTTTCCTTTTTTCTTTTTTTGTTTTTTTTTTTTTTGTTTTTTTTTTTTTTTATATATATATATATATATATATATATATATATATATATATATATATCTATCATATAATAATGATTAATAAAATAATCGTGGAAAAGCATTGAAACACGTAATAATCGTAAACTTATCGTAATTATTCTACGTGTGAATTAAGAGATATAAATTTAATTAAAATTTTTTTTAAGAAACCCCAATATTCGAAAATCTTTGAAGATATGAGAAAAAGGAAGAATTGAAAGAACAAAAAGTATTATAATAACGGCAGGGAAATCGTTCGGTCAATTCGATTTTTTTCGTGAGGCCGATTTGAACGAGAGCCGCGAAACAATTTTCCGCCGTCGCTTTTTTTCCCCGACGGCGGCGGCACAGCGGCGGCCGCCAACAAACGTGAAATGAATTCAGTTAGAAATTCGTACGGCAAAAGGGAAATTTTCCAAATTTTCCACCGATTCGTAGTGTCTCTCTCTCTCTCTCTCTCTTTTTCTCTTTCCCGCGCGTACGTTCGCGAGCGCGTTTGGTCATCGTGATAAAATTAGAACAAAAAAAAAAAAAGATAGAAAAAAAAAGAAAAATTGAATCCCATTTTGGTTGGTTTGTCCGAAAACCTCGAAACCCAGTATTAGTAACATTGCAACGCCATTTTCCATTAAAAATATCGTCGAAATATCTATTATGACTAACGGAGAACACGTCGGTACATGGAAACGCACAAATTCGAAATTTATACAAGTACATGTGCTAACTATACTCACCCTTAGGCTGCATTCAATATATCAATATATATATATATATATATAGTATATATAGTGGGCGAGAGATTTTGATCCAACGTATGTATATACATATATATATATATATATATATATATATATATATATATATATGTATAAAAGCCTCAAGCGTATGCATATTACAATAGAAAAAACAATGATTCGTGTGCATGTATATGCGTGTATGTGTGTGTGTGTGTGTGTGTGTTTGTGTGTATGCGCGTCCTTGTATGTGTATGAAAAAGAAAAACTGTAATATAATTTTTTATTAAAAGATCACATTAGAACAGATAGCATATAAATTTAATTATTTAATAATTTATATATAATCAGATGATATAGAATAATCATGGCAAATGACGATATTAAATGAAAAATGTGATAATAAAAATAATTGAATAATATTTTGGATGAATTTTAAATTTCTATAAGTGAGAAAGAGAAAAGTGGGAGATATATTAGAACATTAACACGTAATTTATCATTACGTGATTAACGATAAAAAAAAGAAACGTAAAAAATTATTTGATTATTAAATATCATTTTAATAATGTTTGATCGAAGATAAAATACATATAGAAGTGATCGTACGATAAAAAAAAAATTAATGAAAAAAAGAATACATTACTTTATTCAATATATCAAGTTCATTCATTGATCAGTTGTAATTAATGAATGAAATATTTTAACGTTCAAATTCGATAGTAAAAGAGTGTGAGAAAGAGAAAGAAAGAGAGAGAGAGAGAGAGAGAGAGAGAAAAAAGAGAAAAAATAATTAGGTCAAAGTTGAATGAATTCAAGGATACATCTCGAAAATTTCTCTACTTTCTCTCTCTCTCTCTCTCTCTCTCTCTCTCTCTTTATCTCACTATTTCTTTTTCTCTGTTGTATCTAACAATGAGTGAGAGATAAAAAGGAGTAATTAAGAAAAAGAAGTGATTAAGGATTAGCACAGAGAACTAATTATTACTTTCGTAACGGAGATAACTGAGCAAGAATTATAATGAAAAAAGAAAGGGAGAAAGAGATAAAAAAAAGAAAAATAAAAAAAAAAAACAGAAAAAGAAAAAAGAAATTGTTCTTAAGCCATATTTTCTACATAAAATCAAGACATACAAATTGGCATAGATACTTAATGTACGCGTACAAATCATTTTGTAAAAAAAAAAAAAAAGAAAAAAAAACATATACAATTCAATAGTTTAATATATGCAACAAATATAAAAACTCTATACATATAATTATATATATATATATATATATATATATATATATATATATATATATATATATATATATAAGTATATAATTTGCATGACATATTAAACTTTTAATTATTTCATTATTAAACGAATAATAAATTTTCTGTTTCTCTTAAAAAAATATTTATAATAATAACAATAATAATAACAATAATAATAATCAAAGGAATTTAATATAATTTATTGAATCTTTGTAAAATAAAATTGATTGAAAACAAATATATGAATCTGTCAAAGAGATCTTGCAGGTATAAATATATATATATATATATATATATATACACTTTACTATATTAAGAGAGAGAGAGAGAGAGAGAGAGAGAGAGAGAGAGACATCTTCATAGCGTTCTCTTCACCGTCGCATAATGCGAGTTGGGGAAGTACAGACCGAAGGGCGTTTCTAGAGGCGGTCGTCGGCCCCACCAGGACGAGAAAATATGTGTATATAGGTACTTATATACATACATACATATATATATATATATACACATAGATATATATAATAGTAGATTGGAGAAGGAGGGTTATATATGTTCTATATAGATATCCATACATATATATATATATATATATATATATATATATATATATGAACGTGTATGTGTTTCTTGAACTATGTAAGGGCCGCCTTTCTCTCCCTACAACCACGAAAATGTCCAGGCTTTTACGTGCTCGCGACAAAATACATTGGCCATGCGAGAGTAAGAGAGATAGAGAACATGAAGAGTAGTAAGCTCTTACGCGTGTATACATGGTTATGTGTGTGTGTGTGTGTGTGTGTGTATGGTTGTACATATGTGGCGAGAAGGATTGGGAAGTAGAAGGGAGGTGAGTGAAGGGGTAGGGATACGAAGAAAGAGGGCGGTACGTCCTGTGTGAGATCGGAGAGGGGTAAAGGGAGAAGGAAAAGTAATGAAAGAGACAGAGAGAGAGAGAGAGAGAGAATAATGTGTGGAAGGGATGAGAGAGTGAGAATAAGTGGACGAATTAGACGATTTAATTCTTTTAACATCGATTGATGACATTTGATTTGTCTTAATTCGTTATTAGCTTTTTGTAGGAGTTCTTTCGTTGATTTTTATTTACTTAAGTTAGTTTTTTTTACTCCTTTTCTTTTTATTTCTTCTTCTGTTTTTTTTTCCTCTTACTGCTTCGTTTGAGATAAATTTAATCGGTATCGTTATTTCGTTACGATTAATACTAATCGCGAGAAATATATGTTTCGGCTGATATATATATATATATATATATATATATATATATATATATGTATGTATGTATTTAGTTATAAATATGTAGGATGGTTTCGGGGCAGTAAATTTAATCAGTTTTATTTTTTTGAGAATAAATTGGTCAAAAAAAAAAAAAAAGAAAAAAAAGGAAGGGAAAAGGAAAGTGTTATATATATCGAAGAATTATTTATAAATGATCAATTTTCGACGATTTCCAAAAAGATAAAAGAAAATGAAAAAAAAAAAAAAAAAAAAAAAAAATAACACTTTCGGTTCTTTTCTCTTCCTACTTTTTGTTTATTTTTACTTACGTTTAATAAAATGGGAATTTATCCTTGTCAGATTCTTTAATAATCACATTAAAAAATAAGATAGAAAAAAAAGAAATAAATATATTAATTTAATATAAATATTAATTATAGATATGATAATAACGAGATGATCAGATTGATCGATAGATATGATTTAATTGATTTGTAATTATTGAACGATTTCGATCATTAGATCTTCTTTTTTATTCATTTATATAATATTGAGGATCATTGAAAATTCTTTTTTTCTATATATATATATACATTTTTTTTTTCTTTCTCTATTTCTTTCTCTTTCGTTTTCTTCGTTTTCATCACTGGAATAGGGAATGATAGAAATAGAATAAGAATATGAAGAGTAAGAGATTGGAGACGTAGAAAAGGATCTACGGTTCCTCGGGAATTCACAGTGAGAACGACAGGATTCTTGAGATAGTTTCGGGTAGGGCAATGGAAAGGGCGGGTCGGAGACGGCGCCGTTTCTGGACCAGACACGATTGCCCTTCTTTTTCTTCTTCTTCTTCTTCTTCTTCTTCTTCTTCTTCCTCTTTCACCTTTTATATTTCTTTTCTACGAAAAGGAAATAAACTTTCCTCGAGACGATTAAGAAAAGGAAAAAAGAAATAACGAATCAAGAGTTACGTTCCTGGCGTATAAAAATGAAAGAAAATAATTTATACAATATTATATATATATATATATATATATATATATATATATATATATATGTATATATACACAGTCGATCAATGGTTATTCAACGTGTGTCTATGAAGTAGTTTGTTAATACACGAGTCTATGGTGTACGTAATCAATGATTTACTATATGTATGTTTGCAAAGTGATTTGTCAATGAAGGGTTTACGATATAAAATAGTCAATGATTTACGATATATATATATATATGTATATATCGTTCGTCAATGAACAAGTTTCATTCATTAACTAATATGAGATATAAATTTTCGTAAGTATGCAAATTTTATTGATGAAATTACTTGATGAGACACTATATATTAGTTTCATTAAAACGAAGAGTATCAATGAAAATAATATTATCGAATAGTCAATGATTATTCGACGCCAGTCTATGGATTGGTTTATTAATACACAAGTCTATGGTGTAGGTAATCAATGATTTACAGTAGATATGTTTATATCAAGTAATTTGTCAATGAAGAATCTAATATGCAAATAGCCTATGATTTACGATATATATATATATATATATATATATAGTAATTCGTCAATGAATGAAATTCATTCATTGATTAACTTCGTGGACGTATAAAAGTCATTAATGTATTTACTTCGTAGATACTATTAACCATTGATAAATATTAACTGTAGATACATCGATCTAAATTATCGAATTATTTTATTCTCTATTAGATCAGAGTAACGAAATCATTGATTAATTAATTCCTAAAATATGATACTTTTATGTTACTTTTTTTCATTAATTGGATCAATTATGAAAAGGAAACAAAATATTCGTTTCACTCCAATGATGAAAACTTGCCGATCAATAATTATTCATTGTAATATAAATATTGACCAACGTTCAAGGAGTGACGAGGAAAAGGAAAGAGAGATAATAAATTATTCATTTCGTATTATTCATTAATACGATCATTCGAAGAATATATATTTTGTTTCGAAAAATATTTCCATTGACGTAATCGCTTCATTCATTCAAATCCAAAAAGAGAAAAATACTTTCGACATATTCGAATATATTATTAATACGTTTAATGTTCTTTTAATTTTATATCATTAACCTAATATCGTTAAGGCGATAAAATTATTTCTTACTTTTTTTTTTAAATTATTTAATTTCTATATATATTTTTTTTCCCCGACGCGAAGAGAGAAGAAAAGAGAGAGAGAAAGAGAGAGAAAAGAAAGAAAGAAAAAGAAAGTCAAAAGAAGATCGATTATTCTCTAGTATCCATTTTAAATGAACGAGAATACGATCGATCGAGATCTTTGATCGAGATACTTGATTTGTTTGTTTGTTTTTTTTTTTTTTTTTTTTTTTTTTTTAAGGAAACGTATTTAAAACGTGGAAAAACGTGAAAATGAAGGAATAGGTGTCACTAGGAAAGCAAGGAAAATGTGTTTGTCCGAAGTTTAACATCGTTTCGAGCTCACTCGAACGCGCTTTGCTTGCGTGCACGTTAAGAGCCTTCGTCGGAGAATGAAATGAACATAGTGTATATACGTCTCTCTCTCTTTCTCTCTCTTTCTCTCTCTTTGCGTATGTGTCCGTGTCTCTGTGTGAAAGTCAAGCTAATTAATATTTACCCTCCGAAAACATCACACGCCGCCATAACGAAGCGAACCAAACCAAAACGGGAGGCACGCGTTTGCTGAAACTCGCCGGCTCGTTTTTGGTTCTCTTCGAAAACGAAAATCAAGCAGAATTCGAGTTTGCCAAACATTATCACTTATGATACATCACATACGTATTATGGCTATTATACGTGAACGTTATTACGTTCTCAAAGAATTTCTCTTCGTTCGCAAAAATCTTACGAAATTTCGTTTTCATTTTTCTTCTTGCAAAAAGGGAAAAAAAAGAAATGATGATGATGATGATGATGATAATAATAATAATAATGATCGTTCATTATAATATTCTTTCAAAATCGATATATCGATCGATTAAACGACATTTGAAATATTTTCTATCGACTAAACGTAGGAAAAATTTTAATCTAAATTACTTCTAAATCTCTCTTTATTATCATACAATATCAACATTAGAATGATATCGTCGAAAATGTTTTTATAATAGTATAAAAATGATTAAAAAGAAAAAACAAAAAAAAAAAGAAAAGAAAGATAGTTCGATATTTAATACAAAACACTGGCCAAGATATGAGACACAAAAGAGCAATTAAATATTTAATTAGAACGACAAAGAGAGAGTGTATCTTTCCCGTTTCTTGTCATTTTCAAGAGTTCTCAAGAAGCAAAGATAAAAAGAAAAAAGGAAAAAAGAAAAAAAAAAAAGGAAAACGAAAACGAAAAAGAAAAGAAAAGAAAAGGAAAAAAAGAAAAAATGTTCTTTCTTTTATCTTTCTTTTTTTTGTTTTCTTCTTTTTATCGGTGACACACGACAAGATACGCTTGAATGCGATGTCCTCGCAACGTGCATTTCTATTTTCTCAGCCGTAATTCATATTCTTGTGCATTCACACAGGGCACATATCGGTTATTTAGCACTCTTAACGATCACCATAATTACTTATCTTATCCCTGGTACGTTAGACGGATCGTTAGCAAAGTGACGGATAACGTATGCGATCGTGGAATTTCTAACGAGCCCCCCGAAAACGATCGTCAAAAGTACTTATCAATGACTTTTCAAAAAGAAATACTATATATTATCATACAATTAGTTATTCTTTGTTCAACTTTTATGTAACCTAAACTATCTTTAATAATTATTCGCAAATACATATGTGTATGTATGTCTGTTGTATACATCGTCTCTATGCGCGTACGTATGTGTGTGTTTTTTAGTACAATAGATATATCCATAATATACTATTATTTCGAAATTATTATTTTTTTTATAAAACGATTCATGAACTTGATATTATTTCATTAATTGATTTTAATACCGTCAATTATTTCCTTCGATAATCGTGACTTTTTGTATTAAAAAAAAAAAAAAAAAAAAAAAGAAGAGAAAGAAGAAGATAGAAAAGAAAAGAAACAAAAATAATAATATTTCACATCATATAATCAAGAAATTCAATTAATAGAAATCAATTTATAGGGTGGGGGAGAGGGGGAGGAATTATTTTATTGCAATCATTTTGACAAATATTACAATTATATAATCGATTATGAAGAAAAAAATGAACGAGTTGATCTAATAAAAAATTTATGCTAATTGTTATAGGCATATATATATATATATGTGTGTGTGTGTGTGTGTGGGTGTGGGTGTGGGTGTGTGTATTTATTGTTAATAGTTTTGAACGATTTATTCGTTTGTAAAATTTCGTAGTAAAAGACATCGTACTAGGAAAACACGTAACATATGTTTTGAATGATGTCATGAATGAGAGAGTAAAGTAAAGTATAACATTCAAGGGAGAAGGGAGAAAGAGAGAGAGCGAGAGAGAGAGAGAGACAGGGAAAGAGCGAGAGAAGGAGAGAAAGATTGTTTTGATCTTGAAGCCATTAATATTCTAATACGTAGGTAAATATATAGGTAGAGGTCGTTCATTTAGAATAATAACACACGCAATCGCTAGTTACAGTTCGACTTTCGCAGTGTTAGCAAGTTAAAATCATCACTCCTGTTATAAAGAGCGTGGATTTATTTTATGGTTACCATGGTAATATTATGAGATTTTTTTTTTAATCACATAGAGATATTAATTATTAATTCGTTTAAACAATTTTTATAATTAGTATTATTATTAATAATAATAATAATAATAATAATGATGATGATGATGATGATGATAGATAAATCCTTCACGTCATATAAATCTACGATATTTTCGAATTGATTTATTACGTATAAATAATAAATTATTGTACATAGATTTTCGATCGATAACTTAATCAATAATTTCTCGAACATTATTTATCAATAGAATCATGTAAACGTCTAGATATCATAGTTATATCGTTTAATTCATTATTTAACATAGACGTATACATTGATATTTACCCGATAATTATCTAAATTTAACATAAAAGATATAAATAATTTGTAATCGTACTCTCTAATCGTGAACAAATTAATTAATTAATTAATTAATTAATTAATTAGAATCTAATCATTGAAAACAATCAATTATTTAACATAAATTATCAGAACAATTATATTCGTTCAATACGTATCTTAGAAAAATATTGAAATTCTGAGAATGAATTATTAATTCATAATCAATAATTTAGGATATTAGGATATCGTCGAATAAATAAATAAATAAACAAATAAATGAATGAATGATCGTTAAAGTTAAAATAAAAAGAAGGAAAAGAAAGGGGAAAAAAAATCGTAGCTTCTCGTATTAAGTTAGAAAATGTTGTTGAGTGGTGGTAGTAGGAGACGGGGAGAGGGATGAGTTAAGGAAGAGGATAGTAGGGGAGGTATAGAAGAGAAAGAGAGAGAAAGAGAGAGAGCAGGAGCAATTTCTACGTCGCTTACCATCGGAGCGTGAGCTCGACAAGTCCAGGGTTCTTCGTCGGCGTTTGTCCCAGCTAACCCGGCGCGACATCTTGAAAACCACGACACGTCCTTTAAAGTCTCCCCGTTCTGCCACGTTACATCCTTACTTTGGGTTCTCCTGAGCCTGCGGCCCAGAGTATTGCGTTACGCAATGCGCCGGCGTTAACTAACGAATTTCGTTCGAACGACGACGTCGTCGTCATCGTCGTCATCGTCGTCGTCGTTGTCGTTCGGCGACGGCGGCAGCTTTACCCTACAACCTTTCCTCGTTGACACGACTAAAAGAACAAGATGGCGGTTACTCGACAAAGTAATATCTATATTATATATATACATATATATATGTATATTTCGTATATCAAGCTTGTTTGATATTTTCAAGAGCATTATTTCTTTCTTTTCTTTTTCTTTTTTTCTTTCTTTCTTTCATTCTTTCTTTTTTATAAGCACACAGATAAAGAGGGAATATTTTAATTAAAAGATTTGATATATATATATATATATATATATATATATATATATATATTTATTTCTTTTTTTGTTTTAATTTTAAAGTTTTAAGGTTTTGGAATGATGTTCATAAAGGAAGAGGAAGAGTTTGCATTAGAAAGAAATGAGAGAGACAATAGAGAGTTCTCCGTCATTTTATTATCTTCGTTTATCAAGAAGAATTTATTGTGATTATATATAATTAAGAAAAAGAAATGAGTGAGTCAGAGAAGGTTTTTTTTTCTTTTTTTTTTTTTTTTTTTTTTTTTTTTTTTTGTTATTTTTTCAATGAAGTTCTAAATATATTTCTAACGGCCTTATAGATAAAGAATTTCTTCAAATTTTGAACTTTTCATAAAGCGCCGAGAGAGATATGTGAAAGATTTATTTTTTGTTAGTAGTACATTAGAATATTTTATTTAAGTATTTTAATTAATTTTAGAATAGTAATATTTTCTTTTTCTCTTTCCTTTTTTCTTTTTTTTTTTTTTTTTTTTTTTTTTTTTTTTTTTTTAGATTTCGAATACGATAACGATAACGTTAAAATATTTATTAGAAATATTGGAAGAAGAATTGTATGGTTTTTTAATTAAATGAATTCTATTATTTTCTAATTTACGACGTTACCAGTAAAATCTCTCTTTCTTTCTCTCTCTCTCTCTCTCTCTTTTTCTCAACGATTCTTATGGTTAATTTTCAATCTTCCTTTAAGCCGGATTTTTTAAACTTGAAACGCGTGTTTTTGTATAGTCGGTAAAAGTTCAAAAACGAAAGAAGAAAGAAAGAGGATCGATAAGGATCTAACTCGTCGTCGTCAACGGAAGCGACGGAGATGAAAAGGACGAGTCCTTTTTCTAGTGCTTAACAAACGATTACAGATTAGTGTCGGGAAGACCTTTCCTTGCGACACTAACCGAGGGATAATTAGCTAGACAAAGATAAGAGACACGACAAAAACAGAGAGAGAGAGAGAGAGAGAAAGAGACAGAGAGAGAGAGAGAGAGAGAGAGAGAGAAGATAAATAGATAGACAGATAGAAAAGGATCGTTGAAAATAGTTAAAAAATGAGAGAAAGAGAGAGAGAGAGAGAGAGAGAGAGAGAGAGAGAACTAAGACAATTATCGTTCACAACGTATTACTATATTCCAATATTAAGATTGAGGTAGACTTTAGTAATATTGAAAGATAAGAAAGACAGATAGATAAATAGAAAAAGAGAAAGAGAAAAAGAGAGATAAAGAAAGGTCTTTAAATGTTAATAATAATTAAAAAAGAACGAGGACAATGAGAGTATAATTTTCGTATCTTATTTTTCGTACGATCACGTTTTATTTACAATCACGTCATAATTTTTGACTATGGAGATTAGAATATAAATATAAGAAAGAAAACTACACACACACACACATATATATATATATATATATATACATAGATTTTTCTAGTTCGATGAAAAGTATGTGAAAGAGAGAGAGAGAGAGAGAGAGAGAGAGAGGAAGGATAATGGCAGATGACAGGATAAAGTCTCGTCCTTCGTGCAAAATGGTTACTTCTGAAAATCATGGTATAAAGAGAGGGGAGAAAGATAGAGATAGAGATAGAGAGAGAAAGAAAGAGAGAGAGAG